>NW_009601803.1:0-9865 GCF_000690535.1 Cariama cristata | reverse complement strand
TGCTGAAGGTCGGTAGCTCAGCTGCCTCTTGTAGCATCCATCCCATGAATAACTGTCCCTCAGCCCAGGCTGCTCGAGATGAAGCAAGTGTCAGAGTACCAAATTCTCAGGCAAAGGAAATATACTGAGCTCAGAGACAGTGCAGCAAAGGACTCGCAGGGCAGGGGAATGGAAAAACATTTTTAACTGATTTTCAGAGCATTTTGCCTGGGGTCACAGGGGTCTACTGTGGGCTAGCACCTGCTGGAGAGGGGAAAATCAGGAATAACCTTCTACCCACAAAAAAAATAAATACATGCATTGGTTAATTTATAAATAATAATAGAACAGCCTGAGCCAAAGATTAGGAAAATCTTATGGCATGCTGAGGGAGAAATTAGACATCTCATCTTCACAGAGTCCGGAAAACAGTAATTCAGATGCTCTCTGTTGCATCAAAACCCCAAGGGTACAAGAATGCCTGGCAAAAAGATTTCATCTCTGCCAGTCAGCTCTCCTGACAGGGATCACAGAGACACCAGAGAGAGACTAGGCAGCAGCAGCGAGTAGCCTACCGCCAAGGGCCTTGCTCCCAGAAAGACCATGCTCCATGTTCACCTCCAATACCTCCACAGACCCCGGGACTCCAAGACAGGAAGGAACACCCCAGAGGAACAGGCTCACAGCTGGCAAACGTGGCTGACAACCTAAATGTACGTTTCCTGAGAGGGGAATGTAGCTTTTATATCATACCATTCATCGCCCTGTCTACTGAATGCCTATTAGGGAAGCAAAGGTCCGACTCCCATTTCCAGACAAAGATATGACGTTGCCATTGTGCAACCGCTCCTCCCAGGGGCCGACGTGCTGGTAGAGGAATAGGACCCGAACTCAGGGTTTTCAAAGCCTATTCTAGAAGTCAGCCCTTAGGCAACAGACACATCTTTACACTTTATAAAAGGTGAGTAAATCCTGTTGGCTTTGCAGCAGAGCACACCAAGATCCAGAAAGGTTAAACAAATGCTCCAAGGCCACACCACCAGCAAAGAGGGCACCAAACTCTTCTACCACACTACAAAATGTCTTGTGTGTATCACACTGGACATTAGTTCAAACCTTTCTGGATGATTTATGAACTTTATATATTGAAGTTTGCATTTATAGGCATGTCCTGGACAGTGGAGAACCACGCTTTCAGTATTTCAGGGGCAGTTATGCAGACTTCTGTAAAGGAGACAGAACGGCAGTGCGGAGCTTCTGTTCAAACACAGCTATGCTTAGTAGAGGTTTGGCATATTTCTCCCTATGAACACAGATAGAGATGTTTTCCTTGCAAACAAGTTTGCATCTAGCCTATAAAATCATGCTGCTGACTGCTGAGAGCATAGGAGCCTAATGCATCACTGCATTCAGCTAGCATGGTTTATAGGAAAAATAAAACATACCTCATTGGTCAGAGAAACAGTGCCAGCAACATATCAAAACATAATTATCACTAGTTAGGTTTCAAACACAGTATGTATGGGATCACACACATATTTATGGACACTTAAAGTCTATGAATATTTCATTCCATCAAACGAGTCACCCATCACAAACTAAAGAAGTTGCATTATAATAATGAATGTTACCATACAGTATTACAGCCTTACTGTGAAGCCATGGTACACCCAGATCCTGTGCTAGAGTAGTCAGTGACTATTAAGACCAATTAAGAACATGCTGCAGCATATTAGCGCAATATGTGAAATTCTGATGAAGACACACATTTGGGGATGTGTACTTTGCCCGCAAAAGTAGAATCCTCCCAGTCTAAGGACTTGATTAGTTACCTATACATTGAGCTGCTCTTCCAAAAACCAGAATAAGGAGTAGCTTTGCCAAAACCAACAGCTCAATAAAATCGAGAAGAGAATCTTTACGATTGTCACAAAGGTCACTCTAAGCACAAGAGCACCAGTTAACACCACCACCACATTCAAGCACTTAGAGGTAGTACAATGAATAGAATACCTCTCTGCTCTATCTTCATCCCAGGGAAATTTGAAGTGTTATTACATTATTGTTCTTCACGTCCAGTCTTTGCAATGATGCCTACATGACCACCAGACAGAAGCCTGGGTACCATTACATTGAGATAACTACCTGCTCAGCTCGTTGATATTGTCTCACTGCCCCCACCTGCCTGTATCTGTGTGTCATCGCTTGTCTTAACAGCCCAGCACACAGACCATCTTTCAGGTCTGTCTACACACGTTTTAGTGCAAAAGCATCCTTGCTGTAACAAAGGGTCTTATACTTTCCAAAAAACTCCATATATATATATAAATGCACACAGTGAGTACACCATATTACTGACATTTAGTGAATGTGAGTTTGAAAGACTGACATTATTATTATAACATATTCACCTAGAAGGTGGTGCAAAGAGTGAGAAAGCTAAAGTAGGAAGGTTCTAACTAGGTTGCAAGATGTTCCAATTTAAAATCCTTTCAGGGGAAGAAATCCACCTGGTTTCCTTTTGCCTTCCCCCCCACCCCAAATGTGATGACGCCTGTGCCTAGAAGAGGATAACAAAGAGATCCTGGAGACTGTATTTTTGCTTTTACAGTAAAGACAGAGAGAGATGCACTATATTAAAAACCATAGTAATTACAAACTTCTCAGTAAAACTTTCAATAAAGCCTCTCTCTAGAGGTGTGAGCCAAGGCCCAGAGAAGTTACTGGGAGATTTTTTTTCCGTTGGCTTGACTGTATTTGGTTTTGACACTACCTGATTAAGCAGCAGACACCACTAATTTCAAACAGTATGCTACTGTGCAGCTTTCTGCCTTCTTCATGCAATATTTACACAGCACGCTCCAGGCAAGAAGGTGTCAGCCCTAGCTATGAGAAAGCATTCAGCTTCACAATGCCAAACGACACATGGTGCTGTCGGCCCTC
Source organism: Cariama cristata (assembly GCF_000690535.1). Classification (NCBI taxonomy): domain Eukaryota; kingdom Metazoa; phylum Chordata; class Aves; order Cariamiformes; family Cariamidae; genus Cariama; species Cariama cristata. Next base: position 6,943 of record NW_009601803.1, on the reverse strand, counting down.
TCTAATGATCCTGCTCTTCTCCGTGGTTACTGGGGACCAGTTCCCTTTGCGTGACCAGGCACGGATTAAGAGGATATGGCACGAAAAAGGAAGATCAAAAAAAAAAGAAAATCATCTCACATTAGAAGGTCCAGCTGTTTCCTCCCAAATGACTAAATTAGAGAGCTTGTACGTCACCTCCTGCCTCAGGTAGGGTCACATTGAATCCCTCTTCCTGTTTAATCCATATAAAATGGGAAATGGGTTCTGAGGAAGACAATGACAGAATACAAGAGTAGTATTTTTTCAGGCAGTGTACTTTTATCAGATAAATTGCAAGACTGCTTTGGAAGCCAAAGAAAAGCATAGAAAAATGTTGCCACATGCTTCATGGGTTGCCTTGGGCCAACCACTTAACCTCTCTTTACCACATCTTCCCAATGAGAGTACCGGCATATACCCTGCCTTGCAAGGATGGGAGGTGGGCAGTACCTGTGAGCTGCCCCTCTCTCTGAGGGCTGGGTCCGTGGATGGAACAAACAGACAGGCTGCTCTGGGGTGCAGGAAGTCTGGACTCCATTTCCTATTCCATCACTTGCTTCCTTAGGAAGTCTGTTCGTCCCTCTCTCCAGTCACCCCTTCTGGGAAAAGGGTGTAATTTGGTGTCTTCGTTTCTCTCCCTTTTAGCTCAAAGCAGTGGGACTGGCATTAATTACTACAACTCATTAAGCTGTGCTGCACAAGTGGGTCCCAGCACCCACCCCTCCCTCCCACTCAGGGCTCTTACGGACCCAGAGGTCACCTGCAGCTTGCAGCAGCTGAAACCGTTTGTTCTGTCTCTTAGGGCAACATCTCCCTGGTAGGCAAGTCCCAGTAAAAGTCAACAGTGGCACCTTCATCACTTTTAAAAAGGAACTTAGAGGCTTTTGGAGCTGTTGCCCCCAGCTCATGGGCTTGCTAAAAGCTTTTCTCCGAGCTTTCTTCTGGCTGCCCTCCCATGCAGGTTCAACCACAGGACAGACAGTACAGGCAGCCTGCTGGGATGTAAAGCCTCACGCATTATTTCATTCTGCCCTGACCACAACAAATCAGGACAACTACCTTGTCTCTTTATTGGTTTTTAATCTATCCCTAAGGCTGGGGACAGCCATTTACTTTGCAAACCACTGAATTTAGATATTACTGTCTCTTGGCTGAACGTTACCAACCCACAACTCTGCTGGAAGAAAGGACTGAGAGCGCTCCTTAATCTGCTGGGCTACCCTACTGCCCACCGAAGAAGCCTTCGGTCATAGGGGCAGTAACTGCCAGACAGTGTGTGATGAAAAGCAGGTGATGGAAACTGCCCTGAAGAAGCTCAAAGGACTGCACCTCTCTTGGGCACTTCCTAAGATAAAGTAACATAGAAAAGACATCCAAGAGAGAATCGCATGAAGGTATGGCACTGGAAGGCTAAGAGAATGCTGAGAAAGGGAAGAAAGTGAATCTTTCAAGGCAGTGAATAGGAAAAACCTGTATGTTTTGTTGGCCTCATAAAACAATACTGCCTGAAAAGTAAAAAAAAAAAACCACAACAGGACACAGAAACTAAAACCTCTGCTGTTAGGGAAGGATTTCACTTCAGTGAGCAACGTCTCCATCAAGAACTGCTTGCAGTGACAAGGATGAGAGAAGTCCTCTGAGCACTAGTGGGTGCAGGCAGCTTTGGACTAGCAAGGTTCAATCTCTCCCTCCTGCTACCCCTGCTCCTCTGGCCATTTGGGAGCAGAGCAAAGAGCTGAACCAACCTGCAGAGAGCTGTCTATCCACAGCTTCCAGATATGTCAGGAAGAAAAGTCATCAGTATTTCTGAAGTGTTTCATCAGACATTAAAAAAAAGCAATTAAAATCTTGTAGTCTGCAAAATCATAAGATTTGCATCTAAAACAGGCAGAGCGGTGGAAATTATCCTTAAAGATGTATGTCTGCCCCAGCAGGGTGGTGGTCTACATGCAGAGAAAGCCACTGCAAGGGAGAGGGAACATTTTACCCCAATTTGCTTTCTCCTGAGCTCTCCTCTGCTCTGCACACCAGGGATCACAGCCACCTTTGACATAACCCTTGCCAATGCATGGAAGTTCAGTTCTGAGGAACGATGAAGTCATGGAGCAGCCTGCTAATTTTCTGGCTCTTTCCCAGCACCCCAGGCAAAGATAATAGTAATAATAATAATAATAATTCAGACCAGTGAGTCAAGCTGGATCATAGCCCCTGGAAGGAAAGCCACACAGGGTGTCTTGATGGGGGGAAAAGGGGAGAACAGAAATGGGTTGTAAGTCCTAAATAAGTACTCCATCTACTCATCTAACACTGCCTTCTGATTCACATCAAGTCCCTCACTGCGCTCTACCCACAGGCCACTGACTACATGAGCTCCAGGTACGTCACATCCCATTCACTCTGGAAGGTATCTCGCTCACAGTCTTCAGTTCTACTAATTAAAAGGGTCAAAAAAAGCCAGGCTGAGCCTTTCTTACCCATGAGCTGCTGGTACTCCTAGCACAAGTGGCACATGGAGCTCCTGAACTCAGACCTGCAGGCAGGGCCACACCAGACAACCCATTTGATAACCCAAGCAGAGGGAATCCAGCTCCTTCTCCCACGTCAGCAATGGGAGACCAACACAGGAATGAAGAGCCTTGCCACTAAACCCGTGACATGCCCAGACTCTCCTTGTCATGCCGGCCTTTGTGTAACCAGCAGCTTACAACCAAGAGAAATAAAGGCATGAAGATGCCTGATCACATCTGAGTCACTCTTGAGCCTAAGCAGTAAGCAGGAGCAGCTAAGACACAAGGAACAGAGCTCGACTCTAGCAGTACAAGTTTTTTCTTCAAAGCATGCTGACATTTTACAACAACAGGTCACTTGTGACAAGCACACTCACATTCTCCTAAAAGCGATGCTGAAACCCAACAGAGCAGGACTCAATCCCTTACAATTCAGCAATGACAGTGCCTCGAGGAGGTTAGCAACCACATCCATGCAGCAAAAAGATCCTTATAAGAGCAATTCAGAGATGGCATTAGGCAATAATTACCCTGGAGAGGAATTGGAACAGTATGCATGCATCTGAGATGACTAAAATCAGCAATGTACCTCACTAACTAGAAAGAGAGAGGGCAGCCACTTGTAGAGGCAGAGCATTCCATCCATGCTGTACAAAGCTGAAAAACACACAAACCCCAACTGCAACAGGAGTAGAGTAGTGCTGGAAGAGAAAATCTGTACTGATGTACCCATCCCTGCCCTTGGGATAACACAGGCACACTTTGAGACCTCAGAAATGACCTCAAGCATATAAACGTCTAGTGAGATAATGCACATCAGCAACTACTCACTCCTCTGCAGAAAAGCAAGTGGTCAGGGAGGGGGGTTGGGGTTCCCATTCATTTGGCTTCTAATCAGTGTTTGCCATCACCCAGGTCCAGCAAAGCTGTGAACAGGTGAAGGTGCTAACGTCCTCTCGCCTCCACGGGCGCAGGATCAAGCACATCTGGTGGGCAGAGGCTCCCTGCAGGGTTTCTAAAGGAGTCAGACATTTGGGTAAATAGTAAGCTATCTGCATAAAGATAACCTGGAAACAGAGAGAGGGGAGGATGTCTTGTTTAAGCTCTTCGATGGATGGTTAAAGGAGGGAAGCAACAGTGGGTCTTTTTAAATACAGAATGCATTTCTGGTTTGGGATCATTTCATGTTAATTCAGACAATCACAACTTCAGACTAAAAGCCAGAGAAGCTACCCCATAAACAGATCAAACTTCAGCAACTGATAGAAGAGACTTTCAGACTGTTTAAAACTCAGCAGGGGCCAGAAAAGGGATTTGGATTTTGTTACCAGCTTTGTCTCTTCAGAATGATTAACTGACACCTTCAACCATTAACTGCAACATCCTAATCCACCCAGCTTCACCACAGCTTTGCTCAGCCAATGTATGACCCCTGTTGCACCAAGGGTCTTTCCAACAAACCCAGACTTGACCTTCCTGACATTGTTCTTGTTAAAAGAAAAGGGAAGGGAGAAAGCAAGGAGATTTAACATTTTTGAAGTATTATCAAGCACAAATCAATTTTTAAAAGACCATCAGTATGGAGAAAGAATAGGAAATTAATTTGGAAAGTCAAAAGCTGTAAGGGCAGCGGTAGCTTATGTTAGGGATACACCATACAAGAGGCATGTGGTTATTGATCCAACCTTCTGCTTATCCTTTCACACGCTGCCATCCAGGGCCCCCAGCCAACTGGGTGGTGTTGTGCTACCCAGTTGCTGACAGGGATGCAGAGGGAGGCATTGCAAACTCCTTCTCTAGTAGCGACTTCCAAGGGGGAGAGAGCGCTGGCTGGGTTCCTACCAAATAGCACTGGATCCAAGATTTTAATCTCTTCCCATGTGCAGAGCCCTACAAAATCTTCCAGTGAGGTATTAATCCCTTCAGAAGTTTCGCACACAGGGATCACAGCAGAGCATATGCAAAGCTGCCTCCTTTCTTTTACTTTCTTGAGGCAAGGCCACAAAAGCTATGCTTGTATCATGAAAGACATCTGCTCCAGGGAATGACTCCTGGCATCTAGGCCAAGCAATGCAGGGGCTATGTACTACTCACATGTAGCCCTCTCCACATGCCCACATTGCCTAAGACTTGCCTTCACCTCTCCAGGCTCCACCGTGGCTCTGAAAGATCACAATTAAAAGGAAAGGGAGACACGTTAAAATGCCTGCAATACCTCTGTCACCATCCACCAGAGAAACACATCATTAATCTGACGCCAAGGCATGCGTCACGTGGTCTTTAGGCATGGCATGAAGGTGTTTATGGATGTTGGAGGTAGAAAAGCTTTTTGATATTACAGATCCACATAAGGCAAAGAGCACCAAGCTTTGTACTCCCCAACCCATCCATGGGTAATAGAGAGAACTAAATCCCAAGTCATGTTTATATTCATTTCCGAAGAAAACAGTTGTTTCATGTTAAAAAAAGAGCACAGAACCAAACTAACAGTGATCAATGGATCAGAGCCAGGGAATCAAATTCTTTGATAGTGCGGGTTCACCCTCAGTGACCTACTCCAGCCAAAGTCAGATGAAAGGCTGCAGCACACACATCTGCAGACGAATAAGGAAGAGTCCAAGACTTTCGGATCTGTGGGCTAATTCACTCATCTAAAAGAAAGAGGTTCACAAGGACATGGATGACTATTATTTTTAACTGAATTACTCCAGTGCTTGATCGTGAGCCCCATTGTGCTGAATACTGTACAGCCAGAGAATGAGGGTAAGTGGGACACAACACTAGTCACCCAACAAACCATTTAGCTTGCGATTTTTTGGCCAAGAACTGGATGCACAGGGATGTTGAAACTGTTGTGCAGAAGACAATATCAGAAAAGGTGTAGGGAGAGAAGAGTGAAAGGGAAGAAATATATTCGCCACTAGAAGCATTAAAGAGACCTTCTTGGATCAATTTAGGTTACTGTTATTAAAAACCAATGACAATGATCATCAAGGAAATACAGGTGTGTTTCTGCAGGAAAACATGAGAAATATTTTCTTTCAAAACTGTAAACATAGGATTTAATTCCTTGTTTTCTGGTTATTTTCCAACAAATAAGAAATTAACGATGTCAATTTCTCTTGGCAATCCGGAAGGTATTGTTACCAGTTCTTTTGTGTATCTTTGTGCTTCGTAGAGGTACTTCTCTGATGCTGAATTGCCGCCACCTTTCAGGTGAGATCACAGCCTGCAGTCCTGTCAGGCACAATTCACAGCAGCAGCTGTGAAAAGCTAAAGAAGCCTTTCCCACCTGGAAGCAGTGAATGAGTAATAGACTGAAAGCACAGGTCCAGCTGGCAACCTGAGAGGATAGGAGACTTAAAACTTCCACTCCTATGAATTAGGCACAAGATGCTTAATTCCACGGTAGATGAGAGCTTCAGCTTTACATCTACAAATCAGCATCTCTCAGCAACATAGTGCCCTCTAGCCTTAAGAGGGGTTATGATTTAAGCCTTAGAGGAAAAAGCTCAGTGATAGAAATACTAATGCAAAGCTTTATGTCTGATCTTCGGCCTTATCCTTCAAGCAACCTATTCAAACGTCGACCAACTCTGAAGAAACCTGGCAGACACGCAATGCCAGGAAACACGGTATATTCAGAGCTATTTCACACCAGATGCAACACCCCCTCAGGCTTTTCCTTACCAAGCTGGATGATTTACCTTCATACACAAAATTCAACCTTCTGTGTATTAACATACAGGTTGTATTTTGAGGAAAGAACCAAATGATTTGGTGCAACTAAAACGCAGAAACAGCCAGAGAGGGAAGATGCCTTCTCCACTTATGTGGATGGACAAAAGCTGCTCCACTGTACGCTGCAAACTCCTGCAGGCAAAGACACTTCCACATGACACCCTGCCATACTGGAGCCTGGGAAGGCTGTTAAAAATCCTCCTCTGATGCTGCGCTATCGGCAGTAAGGTGTGAAAGAAGGAAGGCGAAAGAGAGATGAAAGAGATCCCAAACATTGAGTCTGCCTTGATAACCATGCAAACCGGGTCCCCCTCGAAAAAGGTCTTAATGTAACTTATGGGAGAAAACAAGTGAAGACGCCTTCAGCACCTCCAGCTCACTGACCCTACAAGCAGCAAGAGGCTTGCTCTGCTCCCCATCAGGCGCTCTGTAGTGCCGCGGCCAGGATGGAGACAAACCGGGGAGCCGAGAGACCTGTCCCATCCTGTGCTGGCTCCTGCTGCGCAAGAAGGGAAGATCCACATTCAGAAGGGAAGGAAACTTCAAAACGATAACGTTACAAATAAAGCCAACCGCCAAACGGCATGAAAAAGGGCGAGGAAAAAGAGCTGCGTTTCCACAGCAAGCCACCTTCCCGCACACCGTGCGTGTCTCCGCTGCCCCCGGAGCCCCGC
>NW_009601802.1:0-877 GCF_000690535.1 Cariama cristata | reverse complement strand
GGATGGGAAAGAAGGAGAGGGAGAAGGGATGGGAAGGAAGGAGAGGGGATGGGAAAGAAGGAGAGGGGATGGGAAAAGAGAGGGAGCAGGGATGGGACAGGAGAGATGGGAAAAGAAGGAGAGGGGATGGGAAAGGAGAGGGAGAGGGGATGGGAAAGAAGGAGAAGGGAGAAGGGATGGGAAGGAAGGAGGGGATGGGAAAGGAGAGGGAGAAGGGATGGGAGGACGGGAAAGAAGGAGAGGGAGAAGGGAAAGGAGAGGGAAAAGGGATGGGAAAGAAGGAGAGGGAGAAGGGAAAGGAGAGGGAGGTGGAAAAGGAGAGGAGATGGAGAGGGAGGGTGGAAAAGAGGAAGGGAAGGTGGAAAAGAGGGAGAGGGAAGGGAAAGGGAGAGGAGGTGGAAAAGAAGGGGAGAGGGTGGAAAAGAGGAAAATGGAAAAGAGGGAGAGGGGATGGAGAAGGAGAGGAGGTGGAAAAGGAGGAGAGAGGGTGGAAAAGGAATGGAAGATGGAAAAGAGGGAGAAGGGCTGGAAAAGAAGGAGAGGGGATGGAAAAGGAGAGGAAGGTGGGAAAGGAGAGGAGAGGGAGAGGGGATGGAGAGGGAGGGGATGGAAAAAAAGGAGAGAGGGTAGAAAAGAGGGAGAGGGGACAGAGAAGGAGAGGGGACGGAGGAGGAGAGGGGACGGAGAGGAAGAGGGGATGGAGAAGAGGGGACGGAGGAGGAGAAGGGGTGCAAGAGAGGGAGAGGGGCTGGAGAAGGGAAGGTGGGAAAGGGGATGGAGAAGGTGAGAGAGTGGACAAGGAGGCAAGAGGGTGGAAAAGGGGGAGAGGGGATGGGAAATGGGAAGGGATGGGAAAGGAGAGAGGGAGGAAAAGGGG
>NW_009601801.1:0-3034 GCF_000690535.1 Cariama cristata | reverse complement strand
AGAGGAACCGGCCCCCCGGGCGCGACTGGGCTTTAGTGGTGGCGGCCATGGGTTCCTGGGGGAGCTCTGGCCGTTTCCACGGAGTAGTGTTAAACTGGGAATTGTGGATTCCCGGACACCCAGACGTGAGGTTTTTGGCCCAGTTTTGAGCAGTGGCCTCAGTGCCATCTGAGTGGGCAGCCTGGGCCGTGGCCCGGCCTGTGGCTCCCTTAGGTCCTTGGAAGCTGGGGAGGAAGGTTAGAGCAAAGCCTGGCCAAGGGACTTACTTTTTGCGGTGGCAGTTTGCACTAATCCAGCAATCCCCTTTTAAATGGAGAAGTAGATTGAAAACAGACCGCAGCGTGGAGTTGCCACTAGAACGAAGATCCCAAGTCTTCAGGAACTTGGGGTCTCTTTGGCCAGCCCGCGCCTCCTTGCCCACTTGGGCACAGGTTTTAACAGGGTGTTTAGCCACTTGACACAATGCAGTTGGAAATTTCTCTCACACACAAATTCTTGTGTTGGGGGCACTGAAAATAAGCGTCTCCTGGGTGCAAATCTCTAACAACAGATTAACTCTAAAACTGCTCTGCCCTAGTGGTACCTGGCTCCTAGTTTCAATACTTACCCCACGGTTATCTTGCTTTAATATATAAATGTAACTATGCCTATGTTGCTTCTTACTGTGTCTCTTGGGGATCTGTGACTAACTTGGTTTGTTTTACCTTTCTTTTCTGCGACCACAGCTGCAGAACTAATATGCTGTAGGTACAGCATTGCTGTTATTATTGCCACTAGTATCTTTGGGCAAGCACTTTCACAACAGTGCTTTTCCACACATCTTGAATTTTACTCAACAGCCAAGATTTACGTAGAAAAAAACAACATTCAGAGTACCAGAAATCTTCACAACCAATTGTTTTGGATGTCTTGGACCCAGGCAATAATTCAGGCCTACTGATTTAAAAGTCCCACCCCTACTGTATAGCTGCCACTTTCCCATCACTAATGCACAGAATAACGTAGCCTCTTGCTGCTTTGCAAGTGCAGTGTGGAGGCATTTACACTCCAAAGACTTGGGTGGGTGGTTTTTTTTAATCATTCATGACAATTTCCATCTGCTTATCTAATAACGTCCCTCTACCAATTAGGATCTTCTTCTTTCTGTAGCATGGGCCAAATTAGTGCAGCGTAAGTGAGCAGCGGAATTGAAAATCCAACAGCTGCCTTGCATCAGCTTCCTATGCAGACATGTTTGCCACTGTGCAAGTGCTTTTTTGTAGTTTAGTCCGAGCACCAAGAGATAGCAAGCCCATTTATAAAAAGCAGCTCAGCTGAAGCTGCAGCTATAAATAGAACCGCAAGAAACCAGAAATATAAACTAAGCTAGGCAAGAGCTCTGAAGTCAGATCTGAAAGGTTTCTCTCCAGTTTTCTTTCTACTGTTCACATGTAGCTCATTTTGATTAACATTTAAGATGGCATTAAATTGAATTACACTATCTGGATGCAGTACAGATTGTTAAAAATATTGCTGGATGCTTGTTATAGATTTCTCATAACGCCTCTATTTGAGATAATTAAAAATTATGCTTTTCAGTTCATTTTTCCTTCCCAATGAAGGTATAAATGCCTTTAGAATTATTTGAATCTTACAAAGGCTTTTTCATCCTGGTCACCTTTTGCAGGCTCCCCAGAAGCAGAATATGAATGCCCAGGGGGTTTTGTTCCAGTTATAAACAGAATTAGATCATATGCTACTAATATGCTACTGTTAATTGTATGTTCCTGTTATAGAGTAGCATGGGAGGTCAATCTGTTTCCTTAGTAACTTAAATATGAACATGTAAACAATTGTGAGAGGGCGAATGAGCAATTTTAATCTATCTGGTCAAAACTATGCCATTCAAATACAGCTGAGCTCAGAGAGCAATGTGATAAAAGTTGCTTTGAATTCAGTGTCTTAAGGAGGAGAAGTTCAATTGCCTGCCTTTTTAGGGAGTAGTAATATCCCTCTCAGGTTCCACTGCTAAGGTTTCTGAATTTTGAATATGTTGATATGTACTTTTACAGCCATAAATGTGTCTCAAAGGCAGGGTCACTGTTCTGAAATGTTAAACTGGCTTATGGAATAACTTTCCAAGAAAATTCCTAAAAGGAATTTGTGAAGCAAATGGTGATGGGGGCAGGGGACACAACATGATGGAGACGACAATGACAGGGGGATGGAGACAGGACAGACACAAGAGGACAGATGACATTTAACTGGACAGGTCATTGATATGCAGAAAAACCACAGTAGCTGTTTTCTTACTACAAGCTGGTGTACCTGTTTCAAACTCATGTCACTTAGAGCTGAGGTTGCTAGCCTGCTGTCAAATTAAGGCTTAGCAATTCATCTCCTGTCCTTGCTGTTTGACTTCAATATGTTATCAGATTGCTGTGTGTTCCTGACCCTCAGCTGAGCCACAGAAGGAGAGACCACCTTAGCCACAAATGTTCCATCCAATGGCCCTTGAAAAAGAAGCTGAAACAAAATGACTCAAAAACTCTGTCCCATTTCCACTACCATAACTTTGGTCCAAGCCAGTCATTTCACACAAGTGCTTGTTTCTTCTAGATCCTAATTAGTGACACACTGTCTGTCTCAAACAGGAAGACTCTTCAGAAGTTTTCTGAAGGAGACAGAGACAACTGTACATCACCTGCAGAAGTCAGAACACTTTTTGCAATCTTCAGGGTTTTTTTGTTCATGAGCTACTTAGGAAATTTTTTAACTTTTCTTGAATATATCTGTCGTTTCAAGTAATTCTCTACACAATTACTATCACTGAGTCTGCAGATCACAAACATTTCCTGATTGGCTTGTAACTACGGTTTCAATTGCTTGACTGGAGAATTAGTCTTTTCAAATCATTATAATTATTTTTATTTTAGTAATTTTAAAACAATTATAAAATAACTGGTTGACTGATATAATTTGCAATTATTATTTGTATGCTGATGTGGTGGATTGACCTTGGCTAGACACCAGGTGCCCCCAAAAGCAGCTCTAT
>NW_009601800.1:0-13353 GCF_000690535.1 Cariama cristata | reverse complement strand
GTCCCCGTCCCCGTCCCCGTCCCGAGCGAGGAAATCGCTTCCCCCGCACTCCCCCGCCTTTCCCCTCCGATTTTGCTCCCCGTGGCCGGTGGTTTGGGGTCTCTCGAGGCCGTACAGCCGTACCGGGCCCAAGGCGGGATAGCCGGGAGGAAGTACCGCTTCCTTAAAGGCCATTTGCTTTGTCAAAACCCAAGCGACACATTTTTTTTCTGGTGTTTCCTTGTTTCTTACCAGTTGAGGCAGCTGGATGCTGTAAAATGTTCTTTTTTTTGTCTACTCTCTGCATGAGCCACTATTTTGCAAAAGTCTGGACAACCTGTATTAAGCATGCTTGAAGTTGGACGATATTTTGCAATATGGATAACAAAAACCATTCAAAGCAGTTTTACATAAACATGATTGCTCAATATGATTAACTTTTCTTAAATTCCTAGTTTAACCATGCAGCAGTTTTGGAAAAATTCCATGCCAGGTGCCATCTAAAACCCATTTTGTTTTCCTGCTTTTCACAATCTTTTACAATAGCAATGTACTACAATTATTTGATCCTACAGGCTTTGCAGACATGCTTAACTTAACAATCTGAATCACTATTACATCCAGCAGGACCGCTTACAGTGCATACCTTTCAAGATACACATTTTTCTTTAAACAAAACCCAATCCAAACCAAAATAAATATTCTTGTCTGGTTGTTTTCAGTTATTTATTTTTTACGAGTCATTATTTTTCAGGCTAAAATTCCACATACTACTGTCATTTTTAGTAAATGTTGGTTGCCAGAGAAGATTGATAGTTAAATATAGAAATAATTATGAAAAGTGTGGGAATAGTTTTGAGTTTTTCCATTAAAGCTATTGGGATTTTTGCATGATCATTAGCTAAGAAAGAAAAGGAAAATAAGGAGAAACAAATCCTGCTATGATGTATCTAACTCATTATCAGCCAGCATTGAAACACCACTTTGCAATCTTGATTTGTCCCAATCTAGAACGAAAACTGTTAAAATATTTCAGAGGAAATAGACATTCCAGTAATAACATCATTTGTGAAACAAAGATCCACAGCATTTCCAAAAAGCAATGACTTCTTCTAAGGCAGTGGAGCCCTGAATCCCAGGAGGTCCTTGTATTTCCTGGATCGCTAAGACGAGGAAGAAGCCATCATACAGGAGTAGATCTGACTGAATGGAAAACTGGCAGTTGATCCACCTAGCAGAGAACTATCAAAAGTTATCTGTATTCCATTATAAGGCTTGCTGAGATAAGCTTTCATGAAATGTTTTGCTCTCATTGAACCAGCAACTTTTGACAGAAAACGTGCCAGCAGAATGGCGTTTCCAAAGAGACGCCTTCATAGCTGGATGACACAATGAGAAAAACATCTCAGTCTTGGCTACACTAGCTGATCAGCATTAGTTTGGTACTACAAGTCTCAGCCTCCTGAAATAATAATCTGTGGGTCACCTTCTGTTCTCCTAATTGCTGATTGCACTCCTTCAGTTATGCCACATGTGAGCACTAGCAGTGCAGCACACAATCCTTGTTCATGTATTTGTGCTTGGATATAGAGAATCTCTTGGACAGAGATTTTTTGCATTCTACTTTGAAGGCTTATAGTTAAATACAGATCACCAGGCTGCCCAGAAACTCTCCTGACCAAACCACCTTAACAAGGAGTCTGCATTGTTCTGCAGGGTCCCTGTATCACAGTAGAGGAAATAGCACAGAAGTGAGGAGGGAAGATTTCTCTTGAGCAACTCTAGGGTTAAGTTATGGAAGACCTTATTGTTTTCACAAGCCTTCATACAGAACGTCTTCTACTAAAAGAAGAAGGTGTGTTTGAGGTACATCGCACTAACACACATTTGGGCTACCATGAACTGTGGAGCAGGATCCCCTGGCAGACATAAATAATGTTTTTAATAAATGTCATTAGTGCAAGAGATACCTATCTGTTCCATATTAACTGCTGTATTTCCTTCCATATATTGTTTGTAATGGCTAGAGGACAATCTCAAATCTAACCTGTTGTCTCTCTTTTTCATTACAGGAGTAGCAGAAACTACCACTTACTAGTAAAACTGTCTCAGATTTTCCCATTATAAGATCTGGTTTGAGTTTTTTATACTCTTGCCAGTTTTTAACTGTTTGGAACAATACATACTCAGGTAGGTTTCTGCCTCTGGCAGTGGTTTATGGAAAAAAGCATAGAAGCCATATAAAAAGCTATATACTGTATGCAAAGAATGTGACAGAAATTAATTTACATCAGCAGTCTTAATTCTGGCAGAAAGTTTTATTTTACAGTCTTAATAAAAGCTTTGGTTTTGTATATGCTTATGTGTTAAACATTTGGTATAAAATAAATCACTAGTAGGTTACGACCTATCAAAACTCCATGGCCCCTGCAAAAGTAAACAAATGAAAGCATGGTATAGGTTGGACTGAAATGTACCAACTACTCTTGGAACATCAAAGAGCCCTGAGGGTAAAGAGATGGTGGTTAAAGGAAATATTTGTAAAAGCTAATATGAGTGAAAAATGAGGAAAAGGTCCTGGATCTACTAAAGTCAATGGTAAAGCACCCAGAGCTATAAACGGTGTCAGGATTTCATGCAGAAAACCAAAGCAGAAAAAACACCAAACCTTAGAAAATCTGGAGCTAGCTGGGTGCAAGACTGGGTTCTTTATCCTTAAGAGTCTTCAAATCACAAAACAATGTTTTTTTAAAAAAAAAAATTTGTCTTAGTACAGACTGTATGTGTAGAGGCTTTTGACTTGTGTTATAAATGAGAACAGAGTAAGAGGTCTAAGATTTACTTCCGCAACTTCTGAACCAGGACTGGTCAACATGGAAGTAGGACAAGATCGTCCTGTTTATATGTTACTTTAGTTGGTGGATTCTGATTAGTTATCCTGAAACTTAAAAAAAAAAAAAAGAAACAGCAACTGTGTTTGAAATTATACACTTAACATTTTGAAAAGCTTTTGGCAAAGTTCTTTCTTATAAATTTATGTCTAACAGTTAGAAACAATGACTGTGTCAAGCACTGGCCAACAATGAAGAAATGAAATCTAACCAAGGAAAGTGTTAGCTGTGAAATCTTCCAGTAAGTACTCCGGACTAGAGGTACATCAGATGTGAATCTGATCATGTTTCCACTCTGTTTTAGATGAGTGTACAATCAGTTAAAAATGAGGGCTTGAACCTGTCAAAATGACAAAATCTTAACTGTTGTCTACATTTCACTAATGCTGAAAAATATCACCATTGAGTCTTGAGGCTGCCAAAGAGAACAAAAAAGAAGACCGCTAGATCCCAGATAATTTTTATGCATACAACTTATAGCAGTGGAATTTCAAACAAGCCAGGCTGCAGAGTTACAGGAAAGATGGGAATGCATCTTGATGCCTTTTGCCTTCAGGGTGAAAATGGGAAAACTCCAGTTGTAGTAATTGCTATGGCCACTTTTTCCTTTCTTTCAATTCATGAGAATTTTTAGTTTTCCAGATTAACAAAGGGAGAAACAGCACAGGAGTAATACCATGGAGCATTTATAGATTTCCAGTTCTTTATCTTCATTCATCCAAGAATAACTGAGGTTTTTCATATACAGGAAAGTTTTTCAGACATATATACCCAAGGCAAGGGCATCACCACAAATGACTTCTGCAAAGATAGGAAGCATTGTAGCAGCTGACAATTTAGATCTGTGCGTTTCCACATGCAAGCTTAGAATTTTAAGAAAAAGGAGGTTATTCTTGGAAAGATGACTTAATTTAGACTGTTTAAGCACTAAATACTGTAGTTTCATCCTCATTTACCCCATGTGAAGGAGCTTTACTACAGATGTAAATCAGGTGCTCTGTGTGTTTTCCAACCTATTACAAAACCTCTTGCAACAAATATCTCATATTAGCTTATCTTTGTGCCTTTCTATCAATAAGAAGAATTCAGTTTTCTCCTTAAGAGAGGAGCTACACTCTTGCTGTATAAGAGAAAAGCAAATTAGTTTCCTTGGTTCCTAGTGCAGAATTCTGCACAGTAACTCACACGGTTCTTCTCAATAATGCTCCACTGTCTGGTGGTCTCTCAAATACCCTTTGTAAACAGTTTACATTGATCTTTGCTCCAAGCTGTGAGATGTTTATGGATCTTTTTTCAGTATGGCTATTTGCCCACCATCAAGACTTTATTTTGGTAATCCTAAAAATAGGCTAGGATCAATTACAAAGACTTTTCCCCAACAATGTAGTTCTAAAATAAATTTAAAGCCTAAGATTTTGGCAAAAACCCACATTAACAGTCAAAATGGAAATGTTTCAAACACTGATTGATTGAGGCCCAGCTGAGTTTATTCTACTCAAGATAGATTTTCATCAGATAGTCCAAGAAGAGTGTTTGTTTTGGCCTGTGTTTCTAGAAATAATATTAACCTGGCAAAAAAAGTTGTTTATATGAAGAAAAAGGTCATTGAGCAACCTAAATATCTGTGTCTTTCTTCTCGTGTCCTACACTAGTTTCACCTACATCCTATGTTTGCTCAATATTTTCAGAAGCTGTGTTAGAGTTTCTGTGCTGTGGTTAAATCACCTATCTAGCTCTCCAAGGTACTTACCTGGCCAGAGTTTGTGAGAAGGTCACAGTCCAATGCAGGTATGTTCAGAACACACCTGAGACCTAAAGAAGTGTTCCCTCCCCATTTTTCACCCATAAGGATTTGATTCATAGACAGTTACGGTGCAGATTTCCAGGCATTCAGGCACAGTCACAAAGCTAATGGGACTCAAATATTTCTTATAATCTGAGGCGACTTTTAGTTCTTTTGACATTTTTAGGTGGCTTTAAATGCCAACCTGGTTACAAGTGTCCAGCAGCAGACTTGGAAAATCAACTTAAGTCTTCCAAACCCTTGTTTAGCTCCTTCACCATTGCTTTATTATCAGTCTTCTGTGCTTTAAGTTTTTTTCAAGCTTCCTTACCCTCTAGAAATGTTTGAGGCAGATATATTGGAGACTGTGAGACCCAGAGTTACTAGAGGAAAAGAAGCCAATAAGAGAGATTTAACCTATGGAAATTTTAGGTTTTAGTTGAAGAGGATTATACTTTTCATTTCATATGACCCTTATAAAGGAAAAGTGGTGTATAGTATTGTCAAGCAAGACTATCTTCACTTTATGAGACAAGAACATATTTGCAAAGTTGTAAATGTTTAAGACTTTTTTCTGGAGTGTGTTCACATAAATGAGAGATGTTCCTTTTGTATGTCTGTATCATAAGGCAAGGAATTCTTTCTGCATAGGAAAGGAAAACTGAATACAGAAAAATAGTATGATTAAAGATGCTGCATTTGTCTCTGAAAGTCCTGTTACCTTTGCAACACCCTACCACCAGAGCAAAGTGTAGAGTTTGCTTTTCAGAGTTTTCAAAAGTAACAAATCAAGTGCATATCAAGTACGTGACAATACTGACTGCTTCAAAAATCAGTGCATGCCAGTTGTTGAATTTACTTGGAATGCACATTTATATGTTCCAGGTTCACTTGCAATGTATGCCTTTCAACTTTTCTCTTTATCCAGCTGTCAACTCAAGCTCAAGTTGAGCCAATGAAGATTCAAGAAAATACTTGCTTCCACATGCTTTTCTTCTGTGCTGTAAACTGGGCATCATCTTTGACTCAGACATATATCCAGATCCTCCCAGATCAGCTGTGTCTAGAGATCGCTGATTATTTTTTTGCAGCATGTCTAAAATAGATGCCTTTTTCCAGACTTCAAAGCTTGAAGCCAGGCTCTCATTTCATATCCTTATCCTTGGTTTCCAGATGTGGTCTTTCCCTTCTTATTTATGCTTTCTTGCTCTGAACATTATTTTCTAAGCCCAACGCTTTTATTTTATCACTTAGTCTCTGCATTCCTTAGCTGGCGCTGGCTTCCCACTTATATCAAACACAAGCTGCTGATCTTCACTTTCAAGTCCCTCTATGGACTCTCCGCATTCCACACCACCTCTCTTTCACTATAGACTCATCAGCTCTCATCTCTCCTTTGCCCATTTATTAACATTTACACGAGTCTTCCCATTTTATTCTTCACATCTGAAACTTCTAAAAAGCCTCTTCAAAAGGTCTTTTGAAATTCAGGGACAGTAGTACACATATTTGCTATTCTACTACTGTTACCAGTACTTAGAAAGGTCTCTATCAGCTGGGGGTAATCTAAATGCTGCTGCAAAGGACTTCCATTTGAAAATGAGAAAAAATAATGCTGAAGAGTGAAATGTGAAAAGTGCATAAACAATTTGAACTACGTTCACAGATAATTCGAGAGATCAGAATAGTGTTACTGGAGCAGAAACCTCAACATGAATAAGAAAGCACAGAGTATAAACACCAAAGACAGTGGACTGAACATGGGTATGGGACAAGCACTTCCTTAATTGCTTTGCTGAAATACAGCCATAAACCAGAACACAGCCCTTTTCCAGAAAATCCTGGACAAAATTGGTTAAGAGTTTAAAGTTATTTGTTAAGTCCATTTGAGAAAATAATCTGCTTACTTTCAGAGAAACATTATCAGCCAAAAGATCTTTCATGCTTATCACATTTTTAGAGCAGAAGGAACAGTTTTCTGAAAGGCAACCTACATTATTTGAAATACTTTCTGCAAAAATTTTACCAAAAAAACAAAGCCACATCCTGCCTTAATGTGTCCTGCAAGAAACCCTTACAACTGACACTGACATGGCCAGTATATAGGACCCTTCATATGAAAGACTAGTAAAGCATATGATTCTGGCTGGAATACTTAAGCTGTTGAACGATTTTAACTTCTGTTGCTGAGTCAAAGCTTGCTTTTCCTTATTCTCATAGAAAGCTCTGCTGTGGTCAGCAGATAGTTGTGTCACTATGCAAGAGTGCAAATGTTTGTGGACAGTGGGACACTCAAGCTATCATATGAGGAAAATATGACAGTATTTAATATATCAGTTATAACCATATTCTAAAAGTAATACAAACCGTACATTGCAACTGTGCAGTGTAGAAACTTGAGTTATTCAATGGAAGGGGAAGCGAGAATTCACTTCCTTCTCCTAATATTAAAAAAAAAATGCTACCAAAGGAAGCACAGTGGTATTGTGAATTTCCTCTTTTACATGTTATTGATTGTATTAAATTCAAATAGAGCTCATGTTCAACTTGTATTTTATGGAAAAACTATTTTGTCAACATCATGTGGAAAACACTGTTAGATTACTGCATCTATTTCAGAAAATCATTCATTGTCTTATGCTCTTGTGAATCATCAGAGATGCTAGTCTTTAGTAAAAGTGATGCAACTGGCCACGGGTGGGGTGATGTCGTTTCTTTGCACAGTGGAAGGAGAGTCTCATCTTGACTCTTGCTTGGCTCACAGACATTTGGTTGCAGTCCAGCACCAATTATAGGCCATGGAGAGCTGTAGAAGAGGAGATAGAAAGGTCAAGGTATCCACATTCTTAAAAGTAATATTCAGAGCTCAGCTGTACACATACCTGAGTAGGGTACCTACTACAGATAATGTACAACTTTATGGAGGAAAATTTTTTATCGACAATATGGAAATAATAATAAAAAAAAAATTCCCTGACAATCTTATACTTATTTATTAGTAGCAGTGTAAACCATCAAGCACGAGCTGAGACTACCGCTGCAGACTGTTCAGCTCTAGCAAGTAGCTTTTCTTTTAGCATTCACCATTCAAGACCGTGGTAGGGTGGAAACTGATGAATATGTATTTGTTTAATGATTGTCCTGTATCTTACACAAATCTAACATAATGTTCTGAGGTGGCCAAGACAGGACAAAGCTGTCATGGTACAACAAAGCCCTTAGCCTCAAATTTTTGTATTAGGTGTACCTTATCTGTAGACTTAACTTGCACTGCTATGACATCACTTGGTCTGGCTCACCGGGGCCTAGCAGAAAGGATGCTCTGTGTACTTAGATTCCATCTGTTAATTTCATATGCATGAGCCAATTTCATATGCACCTCCCTTCAAGGTGGGGCAAGAAGATGAAACTCTATCAGTTTTCCTCATCTGCTTCCATATTTAGTTTAAGGACTTGAAGCAAGTTCTACTTCCTACTTTGGACCCTTATGAGCACTAAGGGCCACACACCTAAAACCTATTTTGCAGGAACTATCAGGATCTTCCGCTGTAGAAAAAAACAGGTCTGATGACTATTTCTGAAGGTTTCCATCAGTTCCTTGCAAACAGTGCTTACACTGATGGGAAACAAGTGATTGTGCAAAATCTCCACTTCTCACTTCTTCACATTAGAAAAGAAAATACAGCTAGTTTATAGTACTACTTTCCTCATACTATCCCTCACCCTATATGCACATTATGACTGGCCAAATGCTCTACAGTATACATATGCTCTAAGTGACAGATATATTTACTATAAACAACAGAGAACTTTGCAGCCTAATATTGACATGCAGATACAGAAAATCAAATGTGTGTGCAAAAGGATGTAACCTAGCATTTGAACTTGAAAACTACCCACAGAGGTGGAAAGAAGAGTAAATACATACTCAAATTTTGGGGATACTTTCTGATAAGCAAAAAAACCTGACAATTATTTCCATAAAGCTTTCTGTAAAACACTGAAAATTATGGGGGCGTGGCGAGTAGGGATGGTGTGGTACAAGTTTATTTTGAACCCTGAATAACAGAAAAAAATCTCAAAATAAAATTATGAAGTTGCTTTAAACTACTATTTTGTAGTCAAAATAAGACTATTAAGTGTTTCAAAGGCTTTCCATGGGCCTCCAGGCAATGGGATAAATTTTATTATTCATGTGCATGTAATGAAACAGTCAACACGTAGCAAGTAAAGGAGAAAGTATAATACTGGTATGACCAGAGGACCAACTTCAGAGCTGGCTGTCACATGAGTTAACACAGGTTGACCTTTGGATGCAAGAAAATGCAAATGAACGTTCTACCTGTGTAAATGATGCTTACAACAGCTTAACAATCAGGAGAAAAAGTGCATAGGGAAATAAATCACAGAGGAAAGAAGTGAGTAAGGAAAGGGTTGAGGAGCTTGAAAGGAGTAAAATACATCATTAATTTATTTCTCTCAATTTCTATCAAAGGTAATTTCATCTTCTTTTTCCTTCAAATGCCTTTTATACTCACTGCAGCGAGAAGCTTCAAAAACTTGCTCATATCATGCTTAGTTTGTCATACATGTGGAATCTAACACACAGCATTAATAAAACCAAATGTTCAGTTTAAAATGATGCTTCTCATTAAGCTACCTTTTGTACACATTGCTCTGACCACTAGCTAAAAGCCTATCTTGTAAAGCTAAAGAAATAACATTAATAATAAATGATGACATTTTCAAATGAAGACCCTCAGGTTACAATATTCTAGTTAATAACAAGTAGCATTCTGAATAAGTTAGATGAGATTTCAATATTCCATTTCACAACATTTACAGGGCTCCTTTTAAGGATGCAGACAATTTAATTTTATCATAAGATTAATAAAGCTAATAAACAAGATATGTTAGTCAGGCTTTTCCTACCTCAGCTGCAATTCGTGTTAGATGCTCAGTTCTCACAGTGAAGAAGTGGGCTGACTTGAACAGATGTTTTTGAAGAACAGAAAGGGATATATATCTGCTATGTATAAAGAGTCATAAGAAATATGCCTGTACACAGAGTAATATTTATATGTGAGAGCCAGAAAACTTAGGCTCTGATCTAAAACTCATTGAACCCAGGGAAAAAAGGCTCCCTCAGGCATCCCTGGCTTTTGAACCAAGGCCTTTGAAATTTGAGCAGTGTAAAGCCTGGACATGTAAATTGTTCCCTGAACATATTCTACACATAGAAATGGAAGTAATTGACTAACCTTAGCCTCTACCATACACAAAAAAGTGGAAATCCATCTTAAAATCATCATGGTGGGCAGAACCCTAGTAACTAAGCTTTGATCATAAACTTTTAAGAAGAACTTCTGTCCTAATTTCCTGCAGTTAAAAATGTGAATTTGCTAGCTTCACTGCTGACATTTTCAGATGGATTTAGAACACCTTTTCATCCAGGTTGAGGTTTTGGGTTGCTTCTGGTTTTCTACTGTAAGAACCAATGCATGTAAGCTTTCCTATGACTAGTTATGGAGAAAGAATTCTGTACTCAGTTCTGAGCTGCTGAAAGATGCCATCAAAATGATGGAAGGAAGCTATTTTTGGTAATTTCTTCCATATACTCTCAAATGAGAGCTTTCCATCTTTCTCATAGGAAGTGTTATAGTTTACAGGTCTTCCACAGTATTGCACAATCACAAAGGAATATAACCCCCCTCCCAACCTTAAGTAGAATTGATTCTTATTGGAAAAACATAAAACCTATAGTTGTTACTTGCTTATCCCTATACTTTCTGCTTTTGACCTTATCATCTAGGAAGATGCCAGACAGATACAAAGTTTTCCAGAATGCCCTGACGTCACAGTCTGCTGTGGTGCTGTGATTCACTTCACACTAACTGCAACCTCTTTAAGGTTCCTGGAAACAAAGATTGTCTTGGTGAAAGAAATTATTTGGTGTACCCCCAAAGATCATCCAATCACTGTACCAAAGATTTTCACAGTGTCTGCAGAGTACTACTTGAAAAGAGGACACTCCATCCTCTAGATATCACTTGCCTTAAATTGATACTTTTTTACCCTGTTGTAGCTTGTATCTATGCCTTTGTCCTCTATGATCAAAACCTTTATTATTCTATCATTCTGAAAGTGGTTTTGTTTAAATAACAATGAAACAAGCAAATCTCTCAATTGCATTTTGTGTGCTTCACTATGACAAAAGATCTAACTCATATATGGGTTAATATTTATTTTCCTTTTTTTTTACTATTGGCTAGTGGCACAATGGCTTCGCGATATTTTACGTATCTGCAGCCTTTCCATTCATAATGCTGAGGGCTATGGGCTGATCCTGAATTATTCTGGGCAGGTAAGATCCCAGTCAGTGTAGTGTCACATTTACCCTGTAGAGAAAATGAAGGTCAGTCTCTAAAGTCATGTTATTATCAGTGTATAAAGTGATGTCAACGAAACTTAAGGGAGTGTATATATGGTAAAACGTTACTTTTTTGCCAATGAAGCACTGGTTTCCTGACACTAGAAACTTATCTATTTGTTCCCCTTCAAAAACAGATGTTCTGCTTTAACTCTAAATTATCTGCTGCTTTATAGAAACTTACATTACAATGAAATGCAATCCACAAGGACTGTGGAGGTTAATAAAGTTCCTCTGAGCTGAGGGTGTATAATGACAGTATATCAACCCAGTGATCTACTCTCCCATGATAAGAAAAGGAAAAGAACGATTTGTAATTGCATGCATTAGATCTTGAGTCATGCAACTACCGTGAACACACAATCGTAACGTGGGTGGAATGCGTGTCCCTTCTTTCGATTAGAAAACTAAAAGCTTTTGGAGAAGAGCAGAATGGAGGGCTGGAATTCAGGGGAATGATTCTGCTGCATATTCATTTTAGCTGAGAGAGGAGAAAACAAATTAGGAAGCATTACATATTTCCATCTGCTCTTGCTGCAAACTTTGCCTCTCTCTAACATTAGGACACACACTTGTTAATCAAGTCCGTATCTAACACAGTATTTCCCTCGCCACATTTCTTCCTTATGAATACATAATGGCCTCCACCCATCCCACTGGAGTACAATGCTCATGCTCCTGAACGCAGCCCAAAAACTTCTCAGATAGCATTCAAGATTTTCTGGGATTTCTATGATTTTTTTCCTTGCTTTCTAGAGATGTGCCGTTCTCATCTCCACTGTTCCTCTTGGACAGAACGATGCCTATCTGTTACAGTCAGGTACAAGGAGAGCTTGAAAACACTGCCATTCAACTTTCTCAGCCTTATCTCAGGATACTTGGAGAGGACAGGAAGAGATCTAGATACAGAGAAAACAAAGGCTCATTTGTACCAGCAGAATAGATGTTTTCTACATTATCATAACAAATATCTTGGTCATGTATTTTAACAACAGCAAAATAAGTTCAAAACCACTAGCGTAATCAGGGTGTGGCCATGTTACTGGTAGCTCACATATAGAAGTGAAAGAACACTTTTTCACAACAAAATGCACCATCAAATATTATTCTTTTAAGACATGCAAGAGAGTTCACTGCAAAGTGCTGATTTTGAAATTGACTTTGAGATAATTAACAAAAAAATAGTAATTGCCAATCAATCTTTTTAAATTACCTCTTTCCTTGGCAACATAATCCCAAAAGCCAAAAGGAGCAACTGCAAAGAAAGTCAGCAAAGAGAATATGCAGTATCAATGGAATCTCAGACTACCAAACTGTTGAACTAATAACTATTTATTAACTATGTGCATGATTTTTCAAATGCTAAGTTGTTTGCCAAATTTAGATGTATTTTCACGTGCCTGGCCAAAGATGCATTTCTGTCCTCAACAAGGTCTCTGGTAAATTTTAGCCAGCTTCTCAGTGAAATAACTTGGAGTTTTTTAAATAACATGAGCAGAACAATGTACTATTCCCTAAATGCATTCTTAAATGTGGCTGAGCTGTCTCAGCTGGAATTTTTCAAAGCAATTACCCCTTAAAGCATTCAAACTTATTTGCTGTGCAAAACATGGTGGTAATTTAAAATGCTACCATCCTTCTGCTATAATTACTTTATCCCCAGCAGTGTTGGAGGAACGAAACATGGGATTTCTTGGCTGCTTTGGAGCAAACCCTGGAGTTTTAATACAAATTGCCTGTAAACACAAGATTAAGCTAAACTATGTGATGACTTTTCTAAATGTAAGTAACAGGAGACAGTGACATTTTCACCTTTGTTCACTGCACCTCACTGTCTGTGTCTTACATATGTAAGAAAAAATCAGTTAAAAGCATTGGTTTGGCAAAGCTATGGGCAATGAAAACAGGGTCTTAAATCAAGAGAAGTGTCTATTTACATGCTGCCTGCAGCACCTAGAATCTCATCTTTTTAACTTGATGACATTAACCCTACCAAGGCCACAGTGAATTTTCTAACTGACATTTGCCTTTTTAACTTCAGATGGAAACCTCTGAAATATTTTTCTTTCTCTCCATCTTTTTATGGAACTTAACATGTTATAAAATTATTTTTACTTGGTAAAATATAAGTACACTTCAAAGCAGCACTTTGCAATGCTACAAAATGATGTAAAAATGCCATAACAGCAATTTGCTGCCTTGTGGCAGCATTATTTAAAAGCAATATAGAGTCACTAAATGGAGTGGCGAAAGAAACACATTTTTGACCG
>NW_009601799.1:0-2848 GCF_000690535.1 Cariama cristata | reverse complement strand
AAGGAGACGGGCGAAGAAGGGGAAAGAAAGAAGACCTGACCCTCGTGATCCCTGAGCTTTTATACCCCCAGTAATCACGTGGGTGGGATGGAATACCCCATTGGTCGGTCCTGGGTCACCTGAGCCCCTGCAGTTTCCTGTGGGTGAGACCCCTCCTCCACTTTCCCCACGAGGAGCCCAGCGGAGACCAAGAGAACAAGCCCAGACATGCAGGAATAGTTCTGCTTCAGCCGAACCAGGACACTCAACCTTGTAATAAATCGTGGTGAACTGTACAGCACCACGCTGGGAGGGGTGCCTGTGGACAGAGTTGTGCCTTGAAAATGACTCGGATCTCACGGATCCTCAGGATTTTCAGAGCTATTCCATTTTCTGTTCCAGAGCTCCAAGGATGCTCTCCCCTAGACATTGGTGTGATTGTTATCAGATGCAAGAACAGAGACATCAAAACTGCTCTCTGAACTGTATGTGCATTGTACCAGGTGCTTGACTCGCACACCGCTTATTTTCATCAGCACATTATTGTGATCAGTTTGTTCCAGATGAGCACAGAGGTGTGTCTCAAGGACTACCTGCAGAATGGCTGATCATTAATTACTAGGACTTAACTCTTTTACTGTCTCGTCAATGAAATCAGGGGGGATCCTTGGTAAGGCAGAAAAAAATACCTCCTAGTGAGCAGGAAGGAGACAGAGTGGCAGTGGTTGCTCCTGCTGCCTCATGACAGGTGCACGCTTAGTGTATCTGCTCACCATGTGCACAGCACCTTACTACTTCAAGAGTGGTAATGACCGAAGTGGAGAAGCAGCAAGTTGCACCCTGACGGAAAGATGCAAAACCCCAGGCATTGTAGTCTGAGGAGTTCCTGTGTTTCCATGCCACAAGCAATGGGAACCAATGCTGACCAGTAGCAGAGTTAGACCACACACTCTTCCAAAGTCTCTGATCATTAGCAGTGGGGAGAAAGGAAAGGGAATGGGAAAGGGCTGTCATTGAACTTTGAGGGGAACATAAATCTTGGTAAATGGTGTTCCTTTTTTAGAATTATGTACTGTCAAGTATCATCAGGCATATAGTGGAATGGAGGAAGATCACGTAAACTGCTAATGGGCACTTTTGGTAGAAAGCATGTATTACTTCATGGCCAGAGAGAGTATTTTCAGCATCCTTTATTGACAGGAGAGAGCCATTTAGCATTGTATTCAGAAAAAGAGCTTTAGAATAGGAGTTATATTGTTGCCGTAAAAATTTGTACACAAGGGGAAATGAAAGCAAGAACTCGGAGATTTCATGTGGTCAAAGTCACTGCCTCTTTATGCCCTTCTGAAGTACAGCATGTTTAGTCACACACAGAACGGGAGGAACAAGGCTTTACAACTGGGCCATTCTCAGAGACTTTCATCACTGAGTATGTGCATAGTGTCCAGGAGTTTCTTTCTATGCTTGCCTTTTGTTCCACCAGAAGAATTTAATATAAGCCTGGCCACAATTAGTATTTGGCCCTTTGAATACACCTGTGCCTGGCTGTGGAAGGGATGGGGAACAAAAATCAAGGCTGCTAAGAGATCCACTCTGTATCTTGTGTCATAGACAGATTTGTATCATTCTCACTGTCAGAAGGGCCTTTGGTGTATTAAAAATCAATGTCTTAAAAGAGCCGTAAGAATAGATGCCCAGGTAAATCTACTGTTATATACAAGTCTTTATTATTAAAGATTAAATCAACCTTTTGGCAGGTGCAGATGAAAACTTGGACTGCAGAGAAGACTGGCAAAAAGCCCTGGGAGTTGAGCCTGTGTAAGATAGACCTCATTAAGCAAAATTTCAAGGTACGGGAATGATAGTTAAGTGTACCTCCTTGTGGAGTTACTACAAATGCTATTTCTCAAGGACATAGGCAATATGAAATAAATCTTTACAATAATGCTTTGGGTAGGTGAAGTACATTTTAAGTATAATAACGCATGAGACCCTTTCTTCAAATAATTTCAGATAATAAAGGACTTTGTAGCCAATATTCTGCTGAAAAGGTATTTGTGAAGTTACAGACCAGTAATTCCTTCTTGAGGGTAGTCGTGTAGTGCATGTAGAAAAGGGAAATGCATAGTTTTGAGACATGTACATTTTAAATGGCTGCCTCAGCATCAGGTTGGGGTCAGAAAAACAACCTCCATCTCAAATCCAATTTTTGCTTGTTTCTTTTCTGCCAAAGCACTGGCAATAGGAAAGTTGCCAGGGCTGTGACTAGAAATGGATGGACGGAAGAGTTGAGAAAGACTCAAGACTTGCAGAGAATTTTAGGATGAAAATACTTTGTCAAAGACTGCCCTAGGAGTACTGGTCGGTGAGGTCACTCTGGTGCAGTCTCTCTCTCTCTCTCTCTCTCTCTCTCTCAGCCAGACTTCCATGTAACGCATTCACTTTCACAGTCTCTCAAGTCCTAAACTAAATGGAAACCATGCACCTTGCTTACAGTCTAGTTAAGAAACAGAGCTGAGAGATGAGTTGTTGTGGCTTGGCACTTTCTAAAGATGGCCTATATACTAGTAGCATGGTGGTGTGACCTGTTTCTTCTAGGAGCAGGGCGAGAAGGGGACTTGGAAGTAGGCTCTGCTCTCCTTCAGCCTTGCTGGTGGAGATGTTACCCTCTCCTTGCAGTGTCACCTAAGAGCCTGTGCCGCGTTCATGTATCTGGAGCAGAGTGAGGAGCAGGAGAAGTTATACAAGAGAGGGGAAGGACAGCACTATCTCAGTAATCCCAGAGCCATTTGCATCATAGCCTTCAACCGGTTCTGAAGTCCTCCAAAGACTAGCCTCCAAAGGCTAGCCAATGTGACGCCCATCTACA
>NW_009601798.1:0-5575 GCF_000690535.1 Cariama cristata | reverse complement strand
AAACCAGTATAGCCTGGTATGTTGACGATACTGGCCTGATTCTCATATAGGGGAGAGGGACAAGGTAGAGGAGAAATAAAATGTTTTTGGAAGCATATGCTACCAAAAACATATGCATCCAAGTTTTTTGAGGAGTCGAAGAGGAGCTAGAATTTCCATCCAACTGTGGAAAGAATGGCTGTTTCCCATCATGAAAAGGTGGAGGTCTTCAATGTGTTTCCCTTTGCAAAGAAGCATCACTTTGGTCTTGTCTGGATTCAGTTTGATCCATCTGTTCTTCATTTGAGAGCTAATTTCCTGTAGTTATTCTGATGTTTTATAGTGATGATAGTTGCATCAGAAAATGAGATAAATAGTAGATTGTCAGCAACATACTGTTAGCAATTGAACACATGCCATATCACTCTTTCTCTCAGCAGTCTCATGTAGATAGATGTAGATTGTATGGATCCCTGTGGGATCTTGAAGGTGAGGACCTTGGAGGAAGAGGCTCGTATCCACCGCCTTTTTTTGAATTACGTGTAGAACACAAGATGCAGTACTACTGTGTTGCTGGGACTGTGTAATAGAGGATTCAAGTGTCTGAGAACAGGAATCCAAGGAATCTGGAAATTACAGTTCCATGGTTGGCAGAAGTTTTATAAATTCCTCCAGGAAGTTGTCAGAATTTCCATCTGTAGTTTGTGTACCACTAGAAGCCCTGGTTCCTCTAGTCCTTTGCCTCACAGTGCATATGGATATACTCAAATGTTTTCATTTCTTGGTGGAACATCTTCTGCATCTGACGTTGAGACCACAGGATCGAGACCGCAGGACCCTTCCTCCATGGTTTCTTTGCCTTTTCTTTCTTTCTTTTTTTTTTTTTTAAACTTCTGGTATTTATCTTGGCTTGTTACTGTTGGTGTTCTGCTGTCTGTCTTGGTTCTTCTGAAGGGTAGCTGTGCTGGGGTAGGGTTGTGATGATATTGAATCATGCCTCAGAGATGCAAAAAAGTCCAGGTGTTTCATCTGCAAGGAGGGTGCAGATGTGTTCTTTTTCTAAGGGGAAACTTTGGATTTGGCAGTAAGAACTTCAGATAGTTTTCTTCTTATCCTTTTTTTAATGATGTTACCGTCTAAGCAATTGGCTGCAAATATCAGCTTGCGATGTTTATTCTAATGATGGTGTTCTGGGAGGATGATTCCTCACCATAATGATACCAAGGACTTACAAAAGTAACACATAATGGCATGCAAGGTTTTGGGCAGCCTGGTTTGCCCATTGTTTTTTTTTTTTAGATTCCCGAGACTTTGAAGTGTTGTACAGTGCAGTCTCTGACTTGAATGCTTGGGCCTTACACAGATCGTAACAGCAGGCAAGTAGTCTTGGAGTGACAGTCTGTGGTCTGAATACTGGTCTGATGTTTTGTCCAATTCTTTAAAACTCTTCCACTGACATGAGAAAGCAGCAGACTGTTACAGGGTGGCACACACCACAGATGGGGAGGTAATGGTAGCAGTGCAGAGCTATGGGTTCTCCAGAAAAAAGGGAGGCAAAAGGGTTGACAGGTTCAAAAATGAAACAGAATCTCCTCATATCCCTAGGGTAGACAACTTATCTACTTAGTTCTGATTAATTGTCATTTCTGGAGGCAACACTGTCTGCATCTGACTCTGAGACCACAGGACCCTTCTTTTTCTTATAATCATCAAATAGTCAGGGAGTTTGCGTATATCAGGATAAGACTGATAGTTTTTGCAGGACTATCTCATGCTACTGTAGTAGTTAAATATGAAGATTAATTGACATCCTTTCTTTCTGATGTTTTGTATAACATGATTTGGTAGGACTCAATTATGGAGACAGATGCTTTGCACGTCAAATCAAGGTGTCTGGATGGAAATTCTGAGGGTCACCATGGGAAAGATTAATGCTTTCAAAATATGTGGGTGAGGCTTACCTGTCAAAGAGGTCAAAGCAAATACCTATATTCAAGCGCTTTCACTGTAGGCAGGATATTTGGAATGCAAGTATTATAGCAGAGGCCTACGTCTATTAAAGCCAAAATTTGAAGAAATGACCTCATTAAGAAGTAATTTTGCATTACAAAATATTAATTATACTTGGTCAATCTCTGTCCGCTATGGACTGGAAACAGCACAGCTCTAATGTCAGTGATAAGTTTTCATGTGTTATATCTACATGGATACACACACAATGTCTGCATTGCCAAAAAACCTAAGCCTCTTCAACCAACAAGTTTGTTTTTTATCAGATGCAAAAAAAATTTAGTGTAGAACTGACGTGAATTAATTTGTGTATTCTGCAGCTTTATCTGTGGCTGTTCAGATTCATCCTGTTTCACTTATTTCAGTGATTTATCAAGTTTATCCTTCTGCCCCGACTTTTGTCTGAAAGCATTTCAGTGTACTAAGCTGTGATACACCCAGGTTGTGGTGCAGTTCCTTTCTAAAAAGTGTTAAGACACTCATGGCTTACATCAATATATGCGTGATTATAGAGCAAGATACTGTAGCTAAAGCTGGGTTAACAATTTATTAATAATATAATTCGTTAAGGATGAGTCTTTAGGTTTAGATGGGGCATGGGGTAATGTGTGAATGAATATCTTGTCTCCTTGCCTGTGTGAGAGAAGTATTATTCTTCCCTTGTTCTCCTACTTCTCTGGTGATTAACACAAAGGAAAAGCAAAGCCATGAATCCTTCCTCTTTTCCTCCAGGTAGGCAGGTCAGGAAGAAACTTTTGCTTCGCTCTCTTTTAATAAATCATTGTCAGAATAGGTTCCGTATGACTACATGAAAGCTGGAGAGCTCATTTCTTACTCCCCCGAGTAGCAGCAGATGTGCAGATGTGTGCAGAGGAGTGTAGTGCGGTGCATATGCCCTTGTCATGCTTAGTAAGGCGTTGTGACTAATGCCAGTTTTCCTTACGTTTCTGTGTTCATTAGCAAGTTTGAAGAAACTAACCCTGAACTTCACAAACTGTCATTATATCTAGCTCCCCACAGAAAACCTCTAGGATTTTGTGAGTGGGGGACAGATTATTTATATTGTAAGATTTGTATTTATTTAGCTGTTTTCTCTGACTGGTAAACTCTTTCAGTATGAGAAATTTCAAACAGAGGACTAAACATGCACAAGACTTGGAAGAAGAAAAATTCAAAAATTTGCACCAATTGCCTGAAACCTTGTAAACGATGGAAAACATAACCTTAAAGATGAAGTGTTTTCCATTAAAAAGAATTAATTTGTTCAATTTATTTAGTCATCTATGTAGGCTATTACGTGCATCCCCACACATGCATGAACACACACACACACACATATACACACGTGGTAAGTTTGTAGTTGTACAGTTAAAAGGGTTTTGAGGAAAATGTATCCTGTTTCCTGCTTAGCTATGTGACCAATGCAGAACTGTAATATAAATCTCAGAAATTTTCATCCCATTGCTTTTTATTACTGAAGAAAATAGATCAGGATGATAACAGTTGGATGCAAAAAGCAATCATATTTTCAATATGAAAATAGTGCTATTGTTTAATAAGCTATACTACTTAAATGTATTAGGGGGATATACTGATTTGCCCTGGATTATTCTTTTTCCTTAAAATTACCTTTTGTTTCCACCCCTCACTAAGAAGGAAGGAATGTTTCCCATTAAGATATGAAGTGAGTTTGTTTTTCACTTTTGCCTTTTATATAGGGATACAGAATATAAAGGACTACAGCTCTCCCTGGATCAGGTCACTGCTACCAAGCCGGCCTTCTCATACGCAAATTCAACTCCGACCATAACGGATAATAGAAAGGGAAGCAAATCTCGCCTCTCGAACACAAAGTCAAAATCAAGGACATCACCATACCCACAGGTAGTTGTCTTTGAAACATAAAATTAAATCTTTTTGAATATCTTGATTTTGACTGCTATTTTACCCAAGTAATTAGAGTGGGCCAAAGAACGTGTTACTCAAAGGGGATAAAGGACGACAGGTTATAAGATATTGAGACAGGAATATGTTTCTTTAAACTGTTTCTAAAAAGCTGGAAACATTTATGTTTCAGCGTGCATAATAAATCATCATCAACCACAATAACAGCACAGGGCTCAGAGTTAATGAGGAGCGGACAGAAGGACAAGTGAAAATGTTGGTTTTGAAATACTTGGTTTGAGAGGATTGTGAGTTTTACCATTTGAGAAAACTTGCTTTTTCTTACTTACTCTTTCATAATTCCAACATATCTAGAAAGCTGCCAGATGTTTGACAGCGGTTTAATACTGAATTCTCAGCCAGGAGGAGTGAGTTTTGAGGAGGGAAAGCAACAAACTAACTTGCTGAACTGAAACAAGAAAGCTTTTCTGCATAAAAAAACTCGAAAGGGAGAAAGTGCAAGGAGGTGGCTATTGGTGTCAGTGGACTTTAATTTCCCAGGAGGTGGCTATTGGTGTCAGTGGACTTTATTTTCACGGATTTCATTTTCAGGCCTAATGTGTAAGGAACACGTCCCTGCTTGGAGAATGGACCAGACTTGATTTGGTCTCTGAACTGGAGCTTACCTAATGCACTTATGCAACTCACTTCTGCAGACAGTGCCACAGCACTTGCATACTTACATTGTCAACCCTTTAGCTCAAATAAATCTGTTTGACAAAATAACCGTTATGTTTACTAAAAAATGATGCAAGTCTTACTGCCCTTATTTCACCATGCAGTGGATATAAACGTATGCATTCACGAGGTAACATTGATGAGCTATGTATTTTTAAAGAGGCTAGGTCAATATTTAACTGAAAATGACCTTGATGACCACGGTTTTTCTGCAGGAACAATGTTTTCTAAACTGACCTCTAAGAGTGGACAACGTGAGCCCAAGTGTCTACGTCACTTCCTTGTTTTCTTTCTTTTTCCCCTCAAAAGTACCAAGTGTAAGAATTTCAGTTAAATGACATCTGCTTTTGGCACAGGGAATGTTTAACCGAGTGCCTAGATATGAAGTCAGATTCTGAATTTTAAGAATCTAATTTTGCCAGAGGTTGTTACGGCTCTTGTTGTGCATTTCTGTGGTTTGTTAAAGAAGAGTCTTCTCTTGAATGTGCTACACCAAAGAATTGTAATAAAACTGCTTTAAAGAATCGGGAAAGATGCCTACAATTAATTCTAAATTGGATTTTTAAGATGACTACCTTTGATTTACTAAAATTACCCTTCATCTCCCCTTACACAGTCCTTTCAGAAGCCCTCATGTGCTAGCATTACAATTCCAACTGAAGACCTGTTGTCCTCCCACTTCTGTTCGGTTTCTGAAAGTGTGACTTCCATCAGTACCTCCTTATTCTCTCTGCCACCAGAAAAAATCCTGAACTAACAGAGCAGTGTTGAGACTATTGGTTTATCAGGGATTGTTGTCCGAAAGCTCAGGATATTTAGCCTCCAGTTTCATTTTGCACCCTCATTACCAGCTGCCTGGTAATAAAGTCACAGATTTCATCATTCAAAAAGAAGCAGCCATGCTGGTTGCCAATATCTTGAAAAATGGTCATACCGTTCATTGTAACACATCACCACAAGCAAC
>NW_009601797.1:0-33847 GCF_000690535.1 Cariama cristata | reverse complement strand
GGACGGATCGGGAGCCACCTCCTCATGGCAACAGAAAACGTAAACTAAAGAGTCAGCGCTTACTGCATGCACGATCCCCTCGCATCGCAGGTCGGGGAGGGTGTCCAACCGTGCCAAGCAGCCAGCCCCAACAGAGGAAAATGACCTGGCATCCAGGTACCATACAGCTGATAACCCACCTGCCGGTGCTGGTAACACCACAACGAGCTTCTAGCTTCACCAGAGTGAGAACTGTGGATCAAATCACTTGTTCTCTGAGCTGGGGCCAGAGAAGACTGATGGCCCCAGACGACTTTGTGCTGTGCTCCCTTCTGCAAATCGGGAACAGTACCTCTTACGCAGACATACAGAGCCTCATGAGCTGGGTGGGCAGTGAAACCTGTGTCAGTTATACTGAAAAAACCTTTGGGAGGATACCAGAGTCCTCAGAGAATGGTGAAAGGGAGACAACTGCAGAAAAAGAGAATGAAAGATAAGGGACAGCAGATGAATGCAAATGAAAAGGAACTGACGTAGTCAGATCCAAAGGAGAGAGAGGGCATCAGGGAAAACCCACCACAACTTTCCAAACTTTTCCTGCAGCTTAGAAACAGGCCCCACCGTGACTGGAGTTGAACCCTAAATCATCCTCAGCTGTTTTCAGAGGATGTTTGGGAGATAGCCAGCCCATCAACTGCAAAGCCCAGAGCTTGAGAAGCATCCCCACTTTTCCAAAGGCTGGAATTGATGATCCCTTTTCTCATCCCAGTTTTCATTGCAGCCTGCTCAGCTCAAACCAAGGATCTCAAAACATTTTGCACCAGTTGTCAGTGTGAACCTTGCAGCTGCATGGGGATGGTGGGAAAATGCCTTTCTGTCCTTCAGACAACGTAAGAAACTGAGACAGGCAGAAGCTAAGTGACTGAGCCAAGATAATGTGACACATCGGTGGCAGAGCCAAGGTTAAAAGGCCAATTTCCCTGCATGAAGCCAGCCTTTATGATCCAAGCTACAAAACTCTTCTTTCTTAAGCTCTGGGACCTAACCTTCTCCCTCCCCTCGCTATATCAAAAAAAGCCGAAACAGGGGAGCCACCTGTCCTGCACACAGCACCTCCCAGTTCCAGTGGCTTGCCAGAGCTGTCACACTTGGGAGCGGGTGAGGATGCCGAGCTGGCTCCCTCCGAGCAGCCCCAGCCGAGACTGAGGGTCCTGCTCGCTGGCCTCGGGGAGCGCAGGGGACAAGGCGGCAGCCACGACTCATTTGGCATTCTGAGAGGCTGGTGCGCAGCATCCCCATGCCGGCAGGGGGTAAATGAGAGCTCAGACATGAGTTATTGGAGCACTTACGTTCCCAGATTCTCCCAAACGTCGGGAAAAGGACAAACTGTTTAGTTGTAAAGGGCCTGGGGGGTGTGAACGGGGGAGGAGAAGGAGGAGGGAGCTCTGTCAAACTAGTTTCCTGAAGCAGAGACTTTGAAATTGAACTCATAAGAGCTGTGGATAGGGAGGGAGGGGGGACCAACCCCCAAGGTTTACCCTGGAAGCCCATAAGACTCCAGTATGGATTCGATTCTGGCAGCAATCTTGGGACATACCTGGCACCCCCTCACGACCAGTCAGTGGGATCGTAAGGTCAGGAACAGTGCAGTCCACAATCAACTGTTACCATGTGGTTGCCTGCTGGGCCGCATTATTTGGGATGCAGCTTCAATTGTTCAGGTGAAGAAAGAAGGAAAGCTGGGAAGAAGGGGCCGCAGTAATTTTTGGCAGAAAGGGACTGTTTGTTGGTACCACAAATATTGGAGTCACTCCAAACTTTTGACAGACCTAAGCCGCATCTAGACTTAACTACGATAAGCCTCAATCAAACAAGCAGTGTTTAACTAAGAGGTACTGGTCATAAACTAACTAGCTGCACAGGGGGGGAGGTTGCAGCCACAGCTGCATGCAGTGATATTCAGGAGAAACACAGTGAAACTGGAGGCTCAGTATGCCCAGAGACACGCATAGGACATTCCAGAGGAAACTTGGACCTAGTTCAGTTTCTATACCTGAATCTTCCAGTAATTAGAGATATACAACAGTGGGTTAGAGGGATCCAACTTTCCCATAAAAGAGCTGTAAACTGCCCAGCAGCTAGCACTCTTCATGGCAATCTTCACCATCCTGAGTATGGTGCAAATCAGATTCACATCAACTGTTGGATTGACGAACACAGTGAGATGAGGGGAACCAGCCTGGCATTCCTACTGAACAGTGCATAGAAAAGAATACAAAAAAGGCAGAGCCTGAAGGAGAAGAGGTGTTGGAGAAAGCTTGCCTAAATTATGACAAATTTCTTCCTGATGTTCTGACTTTTGCTTAGTATTATTAGGCTGAGACAGTGTGTCTTGTAATGATGAAATTTCACTAGCTGCATACTTCTCAGAATCACAAGAAAAACATTTCCCAGCCTCACTGACCAATTCTTTGGACTTACTAAGGATTTTGGTGAGTGGGTTTGGTTTTTTTCCGAACTATAAGTGATGAGGATGCTGATGTTATGTTAGGAGAAATGTCTTGTCAAAAAGTACATTTTCAGCTCTCCTTCTGACTTCTCCTAACTTCTCAGTCTTGCCAGGCTTAGATATGGCCTCAGCATGGCACTACCATATCCTATCACCTCCACCCGATTAAGGAGTATGTCCAAGTCACCGAGGTCACATCCTCCGGAAGCTGCCTCTTCTATGCTCCCCTTGGCACATGCAAAGGAAGATGACCACCACAGAGTTAATCCATGGAGGTATACTGGATGTGCCTGGGGGAACTGCCCTGCTCACTGACTGCCAGGCAAACTTAGGGTCCTCAACATTTCGCAAGATCACACCCTAGCTGAAAAAACATCCAAAATGAAGTTCGAGCCTCCTCCCAGCTTTAGGAAATACTAGGTCGTAGAAAGCAATTTCACAGCCAGAATGTCCTGCCAGATGCTGCCACAATTTTGGTGACAATAAAGTCATCTGTCGTGGGAACTTGGTCATCATCTTCATGTTGCCGTTCTCAGGATACCCCTTCTCAGGAGTACCGCACTGGTAGCAGCACAGGAGAACCCAGTTTCATCTGGTACGTTTCCCACAACTTTGTTCCTTGGTCCTTTGAAGAATCCAGTCAAACAATCTGTTCTCGGTTTCACACTTTTTTCCCCCTATGTTTGTAGATTGGATTTCAATGCACTTCCTAAAAATCTGCTACTATCTCCACCTTGCTTACTGGTGGCATCCCTTCTCTCCCTTCCCCTTAAACCATTCCCCTTATTTTCTATGTATTTTCTCTCCACAGTTTTTCTCTCAAATTCTCCCTGCTAAGAAATTCCATTTTATCTCTTCAGTGCTCACAAAAATAGCACATCCTGATTCCTTTTGTCCCATCCCTCGCTTCCCCATTTCAACCCCCCTGCCAATTCTGTCTCCTGAGAACACTCCCCCGGCCGCACCTTCAAAACCTCCTCTTCCCACACATGCACCCCATCCTGCTTGCTCATTCATTTTCCATCTGCATCTCTCTCCTCCCGGATTCTTCCCTAAGTCTCGGTGATAAAAGTGCCAGATTGGAGTTGTTGTGTAAAGAGGGTTCATTTGCCATTTGCCACCATATGGGCCCAAAAGCAAAATCGTCAGCTAAGCGATTAAATCAAGTATGTCGAACAAAATGTTATGAACTGACATTATGGGTATATAATTTTATGCCATTTGTTGCCATCTGTTTATCTAAACAGCCCCCATTCCACACAAACACACAGAAGTCTCTGCCATGCTCACAAGGCTTCGGTGCAGGGGTCACAGTACCTCCCTTTTCCTCCTTTCCTCTTTCTTTTATTCTGTCCTTCCATTCTCTCTGTCTGTCTGCATTCACCAGGGACTTGGTCTTGGAGTCTGGCCATA
Organism: Cariama cristata; assembly: GCF_000690535.1. Lineage (NCBI taxonomy): Eukaryota > Metazoa > Chordata > Aves > Cariamiformes > Cariamidae > Cariama > Cariama cristata. The sequence goes on along the minus strand of NW_009601797.1, from coordinate 29,946 downwards.
GACAGATCTTCCACTGCACTCCAGCACAGATTTAAAGGAAACCACCCCACAATAATCAAGGATGTTGCCTTAGAGAACAAGGTGTGCTCTCTTGCGTTCAGATTCTGTCCAAGTTCATTTCTATAGAAGCAAATTAAGAAAATATTGGACCAGAGGAGGGGGAAGGAGAGAAAGAGATGGGGGAACAAGTGGAGGTCAGCAGATGGGTGTTATCTGTTGGCCCTCAGTTGGGACAGAGGAGGGGCAAGAGAAGAACAGGCTAGGCCAGTTCTTTGCTCAGGCAAGCTTTCTCTCTGCTTCATTTTACTTTTTCCTGTGTCTCCAAGTGGATCACAGTCTATTTCAAGGTTAGGTAGATGTGGTGGCTGTGACAGACTGCAGACTGACCCAGTAACCCCTTAGCCATCCTGCTCTCCGTAAGAGTGTGAAGGCACTGATTAGAGATCCTACTTACTTCTCTAGCAAATGCTTAGCAAGCATAGCACAGGATGAAATCATAAGCAGCTCCCCATCTTGTGGACTGAATTTATTCCTCAGTTTAGGGTTGTTCTGAGGAAACTAGAGACTGATATCAAAGAGATTATATGTAGGCAAAGTTTAACTCTTTCTTTCAAAAGAGAAGCAGCTACTGGCTCACCAATTCAGCCAGAACAAGTCAGAAGATCCAGCACGATAGTTTATCTCAAGTCCTTGGAAAGAGAATTCCTCCATTTGCACCACTTTTTGAACCCAAGTTTCCCTCATCCACATCACTGGTCATGCAGATGATGCACTGGACCTTCATGACAACCACTGAGAAGACAGGGCAGTAACTAGGCCTGAGCCAAGAACAGATCAACATACTGAGTCTATTCTCAAGGGCTACCTCGTGAGTTTAAGGGGTTATTGACAGCTGAGCAAGGAAAATATTTTCACCCACTTACCACTGTGTCTGGCTAATGGTTTTAAAGAACTTTAGTGCTACCTTTTTTATGAACTGATCTAACAGGGCATCCTTCCTTTCCAGATGTCCTTAGTCTTTGGCGGAAACAGCATGTCAGAAATTGTCCCTGTAGTTCTGAATGTGGCAGATGAGTGGGGACATTTAGCTTTCCTCCTCCCCAAACAAAACCCAGTTCAGAGTAAAGCCTCTAAAGAGAACCAGCTCCTTCTCTGTGAATCCCTCTTTCTCCCTCACGTAATTTCAATCAGTTTGAGGGTTCTTTGGGTGAGAAGTGTTAAAAGAGGAAAACACAAATCACTCTTCACCCTCTTAAGTCTCCCATCCTCATTCACAGGGTTACTGAACTGAGCATATGTCTCTCAGCATGGTGTAAATGAGAAAGGATTATGCCTCCATTACTAATGAAATACAGTGGCCAGGCATTTTTCAAGCATCTGGAGCACAGGTTTTGCTCAGAAGCCAGTACTTGGTCTCAAAAGTTTATGTATTTCCTAGGTAGCAGGTAAGGTTAGCTACAAAGTGATTTGGCCATGAGGTATCCCTTTATCTTGGTTGCATCCACCACTGACACTGCTGTATTTAACACTTCCAGGACACCTGACCGCTGTATGCTGGAGCTACCCTGGCACATAGCAAGGGTCAGCTCTGCAGCCCCACACTGGAACATGGAAAGCCACTGCTGCTTCTCCCCAGGGAAACTTCACATGCACAGGGAACACGAAAAACCTACTTTAAAATGCTCAAGAGATTCCTGCAGTTCTAGTGCATTTTGGCCCTAAATACGGACAAATAATTATACAGCAAACCCATGCTAATAAACAGAAGCGCCTTCCTTTCCAAGGCCATTGCTGGTCTTGTCTTACTTCTCAACTGTGGAAGTACAGGTACACAGCACTACCAAGGAGGTTCTCAGCACTCGCCAATATCAAGTCCTCTATGCCCAGCTGCTCTGCTGGAAGCACAGTATACTGATATGTTCAGGCCAGCTCTACGCTGAACACAGGCAGCTGTCTGCCTTGCTCTTAATGCAGCTTTGCACTGTGTGTGCATGGCTGTATCTCCTTCCTGCTAGGAGACAAACAGTGGAACACCTCGAAGACCCCCGGAGAGCCTCAGCTAGTCCAGAGACAGCAATTCACCTGCTTAGAAGAGAAAGCTGGCATAAGTATAGCCCACCTGTCCTCTGGGTACTGTACCAGGTTCCCATCTGCTCCCAAGTGCATCTCAAGGTGGTCATTTTAACCTAATAAGCATTTGGTTACTTTTTTCTAAGAGGCCACCTCTCTGCCAGCACATCCCCAACTACTGCGCTTATCAGATGGGACCCTTCTTACAGCTTTTATGTCTGCTGGTATCTCAGCTAATGCAGGCAGCTACACTGCTCTCGGTCCAAAAGTTTGATTTCCAATGAGGGCTAGAAGGACAGAGAAGAGTGAATGGCAGAGTAGCTGGTCACCACTGCTTCCCAGTACAAGAAGCAAGAGTTTGCTACACTGTGTTAGACAGGCATGACCAGCCTGCTGCTGCAATGAGCTCTGTCAGCTCTGCTTTCCTGCAAGTGATGCCCGGCCTCCTACTCAAAGCCCATGCTAACCAGGACAGTTGGTTAGATTTCAGGCTACCTCTGGTAGCACAGAACCATTGTGTGGCTCTTGCAGCAGAGAAAGCAGCCATCAGCAACAGGCAGGGAGAGGAGAGCACCACCAGAGCAACAAATTCCTCCAAGGTGGTATGGACACCATGACATTTACCATGAATGCATTACGAGTTTGAGAACAATTAAGACATTTAAGAGTCTTCAGCTGGATATCGGGGCTTAAGCCAATAGGTTGTCAAAAACACCATAAATAACTCCTTTTAAAAGTTGGAATAAGGAGGGGAGGGGAAACTGAACGCAGGATCATATAGAAAAAAAAAAACCAAACCACAAATTGGAAGGGATACAATTTTCAATATTGCTTGTAATAACATCAGGGAAAAGAGCACCCAATACTGAACAAAAAAGTATGTTATGTCCTGGATATCATCAAGCAAATGTATTCATTGGAGAGCCAGGAGACCAAAAATACCAAAGAAGAGTCAAAGATGTATTACAAGGAGTCAGAATGAACACAGTAAGAAATACAAGCGCAAAGCCAAGCTGTCTCAGACTGCTAAATCAAAAGCTAAAATAAATTGGGAATCATGTAAACAGAAGAATCATCAAAATGAGGAAACTCCTTGACTACTATGGCAAAAAGATAAAAAGTCTTTTACTAATGTACAGACCTAAAAGGTAAGTAACAATGTAAAAAGGAACATATTTTATTGTCTATAAGAAGAAAAATATTGGAGAAAGATTGCCAAATCTTTTTCTACAGTGGATACATCAGCAGGATTCAAAAAACCAGCGCTCTCATTTGTGCAGACTGCACGCTCCTTTAGAGAAATGCTGTTTCTGCAGACTGCCATTTGGGTTGTTACTAGAACAACAAACTGTTGATGGTATGGATACAGATGGCATTTTAAGCTGGGGTAAAACAGCAGAAGAAAATGATCAAAGGCTCAAGGCGATTGTGAAGAGAGCAAAAGCTGCTGGGCTGAATGGGCATGAAATATGTAAACCTCATTTAAGAGAAAGAACATAACCCCCAGCAAAAACAGAAAAGCATGCAGGTAGATCATGATAAAGTTGAAATCACCATCAATATCCATCCTTCAACATACAAAGGGGTACTAACATACCTTGAAAGGGTAAACTGTGCAAGGAATACGTGCCCAAACCAGCTGTACTAACCAGTGACTCTACAGCACCAGTTTGCAGAACTGTCCAAAGACCATAGGATGAAAAGTCTCAATAAAAATGGTGAGAAATTGGAAGAGCTAAAGGAGATGACCATGTAGGCATTAGGACAGTAAGCCCAGAATTAATCTGTCAGTGGACATTTCAAAGAGGGTAGCGACATTGTCATTTTACAGCGTAACATTGAATATCAAAAGCAGCAGCATACACTCTGGCACTAACAAAAACTAGATGGATGCAACAAGGAGACAATGGGACAGGGTGCACTTTTGCTTCTTTTCCCCCTTTTTTTCTTTTTAAATATAACTATGTGTTCTCTGAAGTAACCAATATTCCATTTTGTCATTGCCCAGACAAGCCTTTAAAAAAAGACATACTTTCAAATGAAGGCAGTGAGAGTTTTGCTGGCCACTGACCCAATCTCCAGGGCATTTAACTGAAGTCCAGAGCTTAATCGTGTGCATTTCAATCTCATTTTAAAATTAATAACTTTGTCTCAAATTTTGGACAATGATTTCCAGGAGGAAAGGCTGCATTTTGACTGAGATGATTAACAAAAGAGTTCGGGAAAGCATGCTTCCAACCACCAGCAGAGTTTAGGGTAGAGCACTTCTAGCACTAGAGGGGATTCTCTAAAAATGATGATTTCCAAGATGGTATGCTGTTTTACAAAGTCAGAATTGTATTGGTCATTTGGGAGTTGAGAAATATTAAAGGCATCTCTGAATTATTTTATACCAGCCACAGGTAAGCAGAATTCCAGGGGGAAAAAAAAAAAACAACAAACAAACAAAACCAAATACATGCTATGACAAGCAGAAGAGATCATGTGGATGATACAGAATAACATAACCATCTTGAAAAAGTATTACGTGTTTGAAGCCAAACATTTCCACATCCCCAGCTTAGTTTTATGAGAAGGTGCTAAAGCTAAACGTGCACGTCATAAGTAATTTTTCTAATCCTCGTGTACCTGACATAGTAACATCTGACAGGTAGCTGGCACTCACTGAGGAGGGATTACAAGAATTCAAGCACTATACAGTAAAGTACCAGGTAAGTTACACAATGCATAATCCTCCTCAAGCCCAGCCCAGTCCCAGGATGCTGGAAAACAACATCGAGCTAATCAAGTATGTGTTGAAAAAGAGTGAAGAACCAGATACCAGCCTGTATTTAACTTTGCTTTATTACTGGATAGCACTGGTAAACACTCTCATTTTACCTCCTGACATTTTATCCAGAAGAAATCCTTAAGAAAAAGAATGCTGAAATTGATAATACAGGACCTCAGAATCACAGATGTGTGAAATACATATATAATTTAATCTGAAACCCAGTATGATTTCCAGGGAGATGGTTTTCATTAGATGAAAATTTTTATAATTTCAAAGCAATTACAATAATAATTTCAGTCAAAATGTGGACAACAGCTCCCACAAAAATGCTGATAGTATTGGCAATGCATTGTGAAATGCATTGGGTTTGTTAAGCAAGGAGTTGAAAAATCAATAAATGGGAAGTTTGATTGACGCTATCAGATGTCTTCTTCAGACAAACAGCAGATCACAACAAATACCAGCTCATACTCATTGGGTTTTAGGATTCTACCCTAGGCAGACAAATAAGGACAACTTCTCTTCATTATTAACTACTTCAGATCTTTGGAGAAAGCCCAGTTAACAGTAAAGAACTGAACACCTACTTAAAGGGAGTTTTTCCCAGCCAGAGCACTTTAACTATAAGCTCTGTGGGACAAGGCTGTCTTTTATTTTGCTTCTATACATTATTGGTGCTAGGGGATCCATGACCAAGGCTTTACAAGTCAATTAGCCTTTCATGGCAGCATAAGTGAGAATGCTTTTGAAGACTCACCGAAGCCCCCTCTTCTCTACACAGCATCCGAATTACTCCTGTTTACTTGCAGAATCTGAAATGTCTTTCTCCAAATTTCTCCTCTTCTTCCTGATGTGAGGTGACTCATACACCTCCGCTTCTACTGGCCATCACCTAACTATCAAAGTGCCACAATCGTGTTGTAAATACTTTGGGTGAGATACAAGCAAACTGTCAACCACCTCCTAGGACCACGGTAAGACCTAAACAACTTGTGAGCTCTGGTATTCTACACAGATGGATGGGTGAGCAGATAATCCCCTTCTACAATATCCATCAGGGATCTAAAAATCATCAGATGCAGGAAATGTCTTATCCTTCCCAACATAGTCTAGGTTTTGCTTACATCCCATCTTTACCAGGAAATTTGGGTGGAATCCTTTGGATCTGATACCATAGACCACCTGTGAATACATACACCTCACACATGCAGTGGACAGATACCCTGGGCTGGACTCTTAGAGTCATTTCAAAACTAAGCAAATAGCTGGGAGCTCTCAAAATCTTGCTCCTACTTCAAGCCTAGCAATAATTGTAGGGAATAAAACTCAGATCCTGAACTGTAATTTGGCAAAGTAAAATGAAATGAGAGGAAGCTAGGAGCTAAGCTTAGGAACCAGGGAACAAATCACCTGCCACTCTGTGACGGACAAGCTGTTAGAGGTCTTCATAAAACAAGGTCGAGTGGTGTCTGCCCATTCTAGAGCTGAATGGAGTCCAGAAAAATTTACTCTCTTGGAAATTAGAAAGAATTGAGAGGTCAATCTAGATCCTTTTTATCCCTTGGCCTCTCTTGTAAAATGATGCATGGCACATGCCACACCAAGACTGCTGGGCATTTGATTTCACTGCAGTATACCTTTTAGTCTGCTTTCTGCGTATTAGAGTATAGTTCTGTCACTCAAACCACCCCTGATTTCCACAAGAATAGATTCTGGCCCTATTCTTCCTTCTGTGGCACCGGCTGACATTGGGAAAATGAACCATGCTGAAAAGGACTATATATTAGCCTTCCCATCAATGCTACAGAGGTAGTGCAAAGAGCCTGGGTTGACATGTTACAGAAAGCAGGGGTCCTCTGTTCACACAGCAGCAACTGAAAAATACTTGCTGCATGCAGAGACAACAAAATAAGGGAAATTAAGTCAGTACCCAGATGGTGCCTACCAGCTACTGCTTACAGGATCAGGCCTTAACACAGCAAGAGTAAACAGATCTAGAATGAGCGTTGCTTACATACAGTGTCTAGAGATGCGGGTTGTAAGCAAGAATCTTGCAATGCCTTTCAAAGATGAAGCCTTTCTCCTCCAGCTCAGCAAAGAAAGAATCCTACCCCGTTGCCTTCCTCCAGATAAGGAAGCATCTCCATTGTTGCTCTACAGATGTCAAATGAACGCCCCATGCGTTTGTCCCTCTCTCCTTCCCGTAGGAACAGAATTGCATCCTAGCATGGTAGGAACCCTAAGTGGAAGGAAAAAGGATCTAGTGGGACAGATGGATGAGCAGAGATGTAATTCCAGAGGAAAGCTGCTGTCATCCCATTAAAGATGAGGTTAAAGGTAGCAGCAATGAAAGAGTGGGAGATATTTCACTGGGGGAAATGGAGTGGCACTGAGCTTTGAAATTGCACTGCGTGAGAATATTAATAAAAAAGTTAATGACGCAATGTGCTTTTTGCTCCACGTTAATTACACTTTTACATTCCAGTTTTTAATGCATTTTGCACTAGACTTTATTTTACATTCTAGGAAGGGGAAAATATAATTGCAGCATTCATTTCTATAGCCAAACCCTGATAAGATCACAGCTGTGAAAATCTCATAAAAAGCTTTAAATTAAGTTAAAAAAACAGTTCACTTCCCTCCTCCCTCTGCTTCTCTTCCTGCAAGAGGTGCCATCAGCAGAGATGGTAAAAGTGTTGGTTCAAGGTAGTGTTGTTCCCTGGCATGGAGACCTTTTCTGAAGTCAGCACCAGTTATGAGGCCTGGACCATCTAACACCAGGTACCACTGCTGGGGCTCATCTACTCCTTTGTGCCATCACTGGGAATAAACCCTCTGCCACTGACCACTTGGATGTGCAGAGCCCCAGCTGTAATACACATAGTTCTGGTTATTACCAAAGGCACAGTCCCTGTGCTGAGGCTGTATATGCATAGACAAGACTGAAAATATCACACTGCTACAGACTGAGAACGGGAGCTTGGCAAAATAACTGGTTTACATGAGATAAATCAGAAAGTCTGTGTGAATGACAGGAATTGCAGATTATTGTTTGAATCCTGTCAGAGATGCGTCCCAGCACTGCAGAAAAAAAGATAGATCCAGTAAGATATCGTGAAAGTGAAGTAGCCTGATGCTCCTACCTTCTTCCTTTGCAATGGACAGGCTCTGGGTCTGGCCACAGAATGTCTTTGTAGACACAGTGACCCCTCTACACAGGTAGAGACTGTGTCAAGTCCTAAGGAATCACTCCACACATGCCCCTGCCTTTGACTTTGCCTCTCCCTTCACTCAGAAATCCCTGTAGATCTCAGGATTCAACACAGGCATCGTGCAAATCACAGCGTGACTACATGACTAGCTGTGATGTAGGTATTTAATTCAGAAGTATGCAGAAGGGTCATCTAATCACTGTGCCTACAGCCCTTAATGCAGCTAAAGCAGCACAGCTGCACTGTGTGTGCACAGCACTCTTGCTATGTTGGTACAAAGACATACAAATCTGTATATACTCAGAGCAGTCTGCTGCTATAGTGTATCTTCATTCACCTACCGGGAAATGCTTTAGTTATGGAGAAGAGTCGAGACCTTGCTTGCACCTGGACAAAACCAAAGGGGAAGCAGACCCTCATCTATTCCTAATACCAGTCACCTACAACTTGAAACAGTTGAGCAGCCCTTTCCATCCATTTCCTCTTTGCTACTCGTGCTGTGGATCCTGCCCCATCACTTTCATCCTCCACATCCTCATCCCAGGAACTCCAGGACAGGCCACTGATTTTGTCATGTACGAAAAGGTATCTCTTCCAATGTAATTTCAGTGTTCCTAAATTTGTGGATCCCTATCTCAAGACCCTTAACATAAGCTACAGTATCATAAAAGTGAGTCAACAGATCATCCATCCTCCTGCTCTTGAAAGGATCACTTATACAAGCAGCATCTTTGACATGTATTCCTACATGGATCCAAGTCACTTCCATTGGAAGCCTGTAACCTTGCTGAACCACTTCTCCCTGGACTCTGACCTCTTTTCAAACTGGAGATCCCTGATTTTTCTTTCCCGAATGCAAACATGGTCTTCTAATTAGACTAGACTCTATATTCCTGTCCATCATTGCCACCTAAGCCTGTTCTTGTGACTTTATTGAAGAGAGAAGAAATCTCACCCCTGAGAGTTTCTGCAGTGAAAGGGGGTAGTCAGAATACCTCATTCCAAAATCCCATGCAGACTAGACAACAAGAGCTAAAGAAAGGTTCACTTCTCCATAAAGGTTTTGTTGAATCTCTTGAGCTCCTTCTCCAGGATAAGTTCCCAATTTACACCTCTGTAAACAAAAGCAGAATCCATCACTTATAGCCATATTATTTTTCCTTGATTGTTCCCTATATGCAAAAAGCAGGAGAGAAATGTGTTTTCACGAGAGAGAGAGAGAGAGAGAGAAGAAAATAGGAGAGATTGAGAGAAAGGAAGAGAGAGAGGCTCTAAAACCTCATTTTCCTGGTAATTTACTCTTCTATTCAGTTGAGTCCTGCTGCTCGTAAGCCTATTCCTGTTACAATATTAGATATAAACAAGTAAACTGTGTAATGGATCACATTAAGCAGGCCCTGCATCTTGAGGCAGGATTTAATTTGCATGGCAGATTATCTTGTCTGCAGTAGGAGAGGCACCCTGGGGCACTGACTGCATTAATAGGATCTAGTCTCTTAAAATCCATTAAGTCAATTGAGTGGACCAGTCTATAATCTCATTTCAAATCCAGCGTGAAAATGCTTAAACACTAGCCCTATGACACCAACAGCGGAGAAGTGACTAAAGGGACATTGGAGACCGCACTGTGCCATATTGCCTGCCTGCTGGGAGTGGGGAGGGGAGGGGAAAAGGGTAGGGCTCATTCTCTTTTAGCAAACTCCATTCAGAAAGATGCTGACAGCAGGAGTGAGGTGAGGAGAGGAAGCAGGAGCTATGTAAGAGGAAAGACTGCAGAGTTTATCCCAAGTAATGACAGTGGGTTGTTAAACAATGTGAATTGGCTGATGAAGTTCTGGATACCTTATTGCTCCAACAGAGTCAGAAATACCGAACTGTGAAGGGGGTATGCCTTTACAGGGATGTTCTAATATGAGTCATCAAGAATAGGGATTTTCAAACTGTACAGAAAACAGGATGAGTCTGGGAAATGTGGCATTGCAATTAAAATACAGGACTGGAATGTGAGAATGTCAAAGTTGTGGAAACCTACACTTGTGGCCTCTCTGCTCTGGACTGCCACCAGCGAGCAATGTTCTTGAACTCAGACACATTTGCAAAGTTTGTTCTTGGTCTAGCTGATCCGAGTAAACTTTTCGCATTTGCCCCATGGGAGAAAATTATATAAAGGCTCACTTTGTCTTAAAAAAGCCTGGCCACAAGCTCCCCAAGGTAAGAACTGGTTTTTATTTGCATATCTGTAAAATATTTAGCATAAGGGGTCTCCAGTCTGAGGTCTGGGCACCTTGACCACATTACACTAACCCTATAACCACAAATAGCAACACTAGTAGTAGAGGACAGACAAAGCCAGATATATTAAAACCAGACAGATAGCAACTCAAAAGGAAGAAGAGAGACATAATAGCATAACCTAAAAATTGAAATAGTAAGAAACCTCCAGGACCAGATGCCATTTATGCAAACACTCTAAAGAAATCAAGGTCTAAAGAAGTTACTATCAAAAATATTCAATTTATCATTAAAAACAGCCACTCTCCCACCAGGCTGGAGGGCAGCCAGGACTATGTGCTTTTAAAAGAGGTGCTAAGGGCAATCACAGGAATTATAGACTTCAGTGAGCCTTACGCCAGTACCAGGAAAAATAGCTGAGAAGATCATTAAAGGCAGAGTTATAAAGCACCAGGCTAGGTGAGTATAACGTGGTAAAGAAGCAGCTCAGCTTCTCCAAACTGACTTTCTGCCCTGCTAGTGTTCCTTGGAAATGTCAGCAGCTCTGAAGAAGCCATGATAAGTAGGAGTCACCTAGCTATTAAGGATTTCACAAAAAACACATTCAAAAATTTTAGGGCTCCACTCCCGCTAACATGCATAAGCCCCAAGGGTAGGATTTTACAACACACTGTTGATTTGAAAAGAAGAATGAAAGTGGTATTAAGCTCTTCTAAGAATCCCATTCATCATAAACTGTGGCAATGTCTCTAGGAGGGATCAAATTTAGGCACTAAAACCCAAGACAGGCCTCTCCCACATAAGCTACAGGTGAGCTGTAGCAGTCAGCTCTAGCAGGCTGCTGAAGCATCTGGTTCCTGGGGCACACACAGGACCATGTGTCCTGTATATCTGCAATGGATGTCAGATGACCATACCAGATACATCCTCAATGATGAACTATATTGGGAATGGGCTACTGCTGAAAGGGCTACAGCAGCACTGCTCAATAAGCCACCACTGAAGAGTCGCAGGATATTGCCCAGAGCCATCCAAAGCTGCCATGAGTGAGGCCAGCCCGATGAGCCCACAGGATACAAGTGGTCACAGGTAAATCAATCAGGTTCTTAAGCATTTAGGCAAAACCCAAAATGGCATCTTTAAGAAAAACCTGCTCCATGGCCAATAAATCACCCACTTCCAGTCCCACAATTGTGCAGCGTTGCTCTGATGTATTTACAGCATCTTGAATGTAGTTGATTTACATGCTTCCACATCCTATTCCTTCCCAGCTGGAGATCTCCCAGCTTGCTGGGCCTGGCAGCACTCACACTGTTACAGGTCTCAGCACTAGTCCCTCCTCTGCCAACACACAGCTTCTCCTTCCTAGCCCTTTAAATGCTGTCAGACCTGCTGCCCAAGGCAATCGTGTCATGGGAGCCTGACAGACTGCTATTAATCCAGTGGTGACTACCAGGCATAATGAGCCCAATACATTCTCTGTTTCAAGAAATCTCTCAACTCTGATTGCTAGACGCTATATATCAGAGATCACTATATTCCCACACTGTTCTTGTTCCCTTCCTTAAATATTCACTTTGTAGGGAGACAAGATCCCGTGCAAGATGGATCTTTGGTTTGGTCCAGAACACCAGATTTTATATTCTGAGCACTGGACTCTTGCACACCAGAGTTTTCCCAAATTTGCAGAGGTACAAGCACAGCCCCACTCTTTTCCTTCAAAGTTGCTTACTCCGAGTGCCACCCTCCCCAAATGGACACAAACAGTCACACAGCAGTTTCTGCTCAAACTCAACGTTTTCTCAGCAGTCCTCACCCAAACTGCTGAACATAACCTCCAGGGTCACGAGGGATAATGGCAGTCGTGGTCTTTTGAACTCTAAAACTGCACTAGGCAGTGCCACAGGACCCCTGATGGGGTAGGTGCCCGCAGACAAATATCCCTTCTACAGACAAGCTGATATAAGAAGGGGGAGCACTTGCCTGGGGTGAACAACTGCTACATGCCCTGGAGAGATGCAGAAGGAAATTTTCAGCTCGTGGGGTTTTATTGCTGGTTTTGGGCCACTCCCGGCTGCCCCTAAAGGAGGCTTGTGGCTTAAACACAAAACCAATGCTGTCTCCTTTTCTTAAACATATACCATGACACAAGTGAACTGCAACTTGCAGAACAAACCGCATTATCCTGCCCACTCCTAATTGCTCATGTGATGTCCTGCATTATCACAGATCGACACTATTCTTTTTCTTTGAAGGAGAGAGAAACATCAGCCGTTTGCAAACCACAGTATCATCTAATTCTCCCACACAAACCACAGATCAAAGGCCTTCCCTTTCCAAACCACAGAGAGGTCCCAGGGGCCCCAAGAAGCAGATGTCTAGCAGTTTACTTTCTGCTAGACATACACATGCAGGACTGTGCACTCTCTGCAGTATTTGGAAGAAAGGAAAACATTTCCCCTTAGATACCCCAAGTACATATCTGAGATACACAAAACCACCCAGTCACTCATACCTGCCTGTGGGGAGGCACAGCAGAAACTGAGGAGAGCAGGTGAGGACTGTTACACAGAGCTAGTGATACACAGCTCCAACATGGAGCACTGGCTTATAAATGGGGTATAAACAGCAGAGCAAGGATGAGAAGTTTGCTTTGGTACCTTGAAAAGCAAGACCCAAATTACAGCAGGATATACCAGGAATCATTTTAAAACCATCCCTTCTGTTCTTCAACTTCAGCTTCCATTTTACAATGAAGCAGCTCACCTCTACCCCGAGCATATTGGAAAAATTAAATGTGTACCCTTCCTGAAGCCATCAGTATCTACTCGAGTCTGACAAGATATTGAAACAACAGTTCCAAGAAGCACAGACTGCCCCATTCATCTCCCTGAGTGGCTCACTTGCGTCCTGATGACAATCCGCTAAATATCTTCACTTAATTAGTTCGCTGTTCCTTGAAGCAAGTAAGAATGCAATGTGAAGATTGTGCTAGGACTATCTTTATATAAGCTCCTCAAAGAGACAGTTCATTTTGTTGAAAAGAGAGCTGGCAGTTTTGGTGGATGCCTCAACTTATCTTTCCCTCATCAAGAACCACTCAGACTCAACAGGCCCAAAAAGACACCACAACAGTCAAGCAAAAGGAAACAAGGTTCTTCAAGGTGCCCTCCAGAGCCCACAGTGTGACTGAGTGGATGCTGTGGGCTCCTGGTGTGCTTCAGAGAAAGGTCTATCTCCATTTGGGTGTAAGAAAGGTCATGAATTGCACTTAAGTGAGGATGCAGGGGTAAACATACAGTTTTAGGAGACTAATACAAACATTAGTGAGGTCTCTGGCTTGGAGAATTCAGAAACAGAACAAAGCAAAGCTAGTCTCTCTAGTCAGTTTAAGTATGTATACCTAAACAGAAGGAAATAAAACAAAGGATAAACATAAGAAGAATAAATCTTTGAAAATAAGTCAAATATTATGTCAGCACTACAACCTTACCCAGGACTGGCAAGTATGGTGCAAGTGTGCAGTGAAGAGTCTGAGAATGGACAGTAAAATTTGGCATCCATGATGGGAGCTTTATTTAAAATGAAAAGAAAGATGGGTTCCCATGAGCCTCAGCAAGTCAGAGATGAAAGAAAAGCTTCCATCCAATAACAAATTCATTAATTTTCCTTATCAAATGTGCTGAGCCAAGACATATCTGCCAACTGGAAAAAAAACTAGGAGCTGCCATCTCCTGGAATGTCACTGTACACTGGGTGAGCTGCAGGCAATCACTAAAACCTGACAAGGGTATATCTGGTGAAGACTGAGTGATCAGAAATCCAATCCTCTCTTTGGCAGCCCACTTCACTGCAGACAAACAGATGTGAAACCTGAAGTATATGGGCCAGACCCGTCCTTTGGCAGGTCCACAGAATTAAACTGACTTATCAGAAATGGCTTTGGTCCAACATGTCTGTGACAGTCAAAAGTGGGCATGGTCTACAAGCAGCTTTGGCTCAAACCCTGCATGGAGATCATCTAGAGCGCCTTTAACCAAAATTAAACATGAAGATTATCAGCTAGCAGTGAGTGCAGAAAACAGAGTCCCTGGCCAGAAGGAGAAGGGAAAAGTGTTAGGAAAGGTCACTTGCAACCCATCTTTCACGTTCTGGATGGTGGCATTTGTTTCCCTGTTACCACAACATTGGTTCTTCCCAACTATATGCTATAGCATTCATAAGAGACTTCCTTGCTCCTAGGTACACATTCCCTTGCTTCCTGTCACACGGTGTACAGGTTCTATATCCTCCAAGCATACCGAAAGCTAACCTTACATAGTGGATATTTTATGTCAAAGAGAGAGTTCTGCTAGAACCTTCTCTTTCTATGCAAAAAGGCCTAGAAAGGTAACATAAAAGCAACATAGAGTTTGGTTTTATTTGCTTTGCAATGCTGACATTTTAGCATGTACTAAGATATTTATGTTCTCCCAAGCTCAAGCAGTGGAGTCAAAGAAAGCATCCTGCTCTAGACTAGGATGTGCCCATCTGAGAGCCCAAGCCCTCCTGTGCCCATAGCTAGGAAGCACGCAGGGTCCAAGAGATCCAAGCAGCAGGCTATAATGTGAGGATGATGAAAGCAAATGTTGCTAAGCAGCTGGTGAGGGAATCCCACTCATTCCTTTCCCTGGGTGCTGTGCCTACCTTCCTATTCTATGGTCTCTACAACATATGTGTGTAAATCTGAAGTCTTCCTTCTTCCCTAACCACAGACCTATAGACCCTGATGGTCCCAGATTCCCAGGAAAAAAGGACTTTCAATGTGTGGCAGGGCAGCAGTTGAAGGTGGTTAAACTGTTTGTCTCCTTAGTGCTGCAGTAATTTCCCAGCTGATTTCTGAACTGCAGAAAAAAAGGACAAGGATGGAGGGGAGGAGGGGAAGCAGAGGAAACGACGACTTCATCATTCAACAAGAGTTTGTGAGAAAGAAGGTTATATTGGGGGACCACCAAACGCGACGTCTTTCATTGCCCCACCTCCTACAATGCAAAGGTGCAGTGTTACCTCTTCTCCCACCCCCCCACCTCATCTACCCCCAGCCAAAGTATTCCTGAGCTCACCATATAATGCAGTTTTTCATGGCATGCCTGCTTATCAGGACTCTGAAACTATGTGAGACATGCATGCAGACAATGGGCCTGTCTCTCAGCCATGGAGGGCTCTGAAGGGATCCCTTTCAGCACTCACAGATTGCTCTGTGTTCCCTTAATTGACAGACCCGGCCAAGTCTGACAGCAGTGGCGTGCAGCTGGTGCAGGCTGCTCTGTCTCAGGTAGGCCACCTTTCAGCAGGGAAATTGCTTTTGATTGGCTTTACTGGAAGTAGCTTCTCCTGTTCAGCTGGCAAAAGTCTCTTGTATTTTAATGGCTTACAGTTTAGGACCAAACTCTCTTTCCCAGAAGGTTACCTCTTTTCCTCATTTCCAATGTCTCTTAGACCTAAGCAAGCTATCTTGAAAAGGACTGGACCTCAACCACAAGAAACAACTTTATTTGATCAGAACTGTTAAGGATCTGAGATTTTCCTGGAGCTCTGGAGTTTCAGCATGAGAGCCTAGGCTGTGACTTTCAAGAAGGCCTGCAGGAATTGGTCTCTGCCTTCTCCTAGAAGTCAGTGGAGGCTGGACATGAAATTCCACTCAGGCTACTTTCGGCCTCAGATTATCTGTGGCACCAGTTGTTTACGAAGAGTCTTTAGTGTGCAAATGAGCATTTCCTGGGGAGGGGGGCAGGGGAAGAGGGCGATGAGACTGGTATGCTCATCTTTAAGTTGGTAGCCTGAATGTGACTATCCTGTCTTCTCCACTTTCTGGTATGCTAGATGACGGTGTACAGGCTAAGATGTCACATGCTTCATGGGCTACCAATGCAGTCCCTAGTTCTTTTCTGCATTCAAGATATCCCAGCTGGGAGAACGCAATAAGGCTTCAGCTTTATCAGGGGAAAGTATAAAAGTAATTTCCAATGCCTTCCATAGCCTTTTCTTTTCCAAAGTTTTGTTGGCCGTAAGATTTTATTTTTTTTTTTTTTACATCTGTATTTGGCTATTCATTGCATTTTATTATAGCCTTTCTGCCAGGCCTTGCTTAACAACATATAGAACCAAGTTCAATTTTTAGGGGTCATTAGTAAAGACCACTTTGAGAACCCACTCAGAAACCTGGGAAAATTAAACTAAACTACTTGGGCGCTCAATGAGCTATGCTTCTCCACAAATGATGACTCAAACGACCTAACCAACCAGTTCTTCAATGAAGGGAGAAAAGAAAGAGAAATGGAAAGAAAAACATGAGTTCAAATAATTACCAACTGCAGCTTTCTCAAAGAACAGCAAGAAGAACTTACAGCTCTCCTCTCCGATTTCCTGGTGCAGGAACCGCTGGGGCAGTGAGCTGATTCATACTACCTGCAGTGAGACACAATCTAGCATGCCTGGACCAAGCCTCAGGACTCTGTCCTTTGCTCTCCCATGTAGTAAGGTGGCACCAGCTTGCAGCTGGTCTATAGGATGTGTTGCCACACAGCCACCCCAGTCCACTTCTCCCACTTATTCCTCCTTCCCTAGCCAGTCTTGTTAGCCACTGTCCCCATCAGGCATTTCTGCCTAGCCACTGCTCTTCTCATCAGTTGCTCTCATTTGGTGCTTCCTCGTTTGTGTGATATCTGTGCTTTAACAGGCATAGCATAACACACACTCCATGAACTATCTTGTGTTGTCTGACAAAGACTTTCAAAACAGCTTCTTTCCTTAAGTACAAAGCTTTTGCATTCTAGGGTTGTAAGGCAGAGTATCCACTCCTATAAGGCTCCCTCGGGCAATTGCTTTGTCCAGCTTCATATACAGTGTTACAACTACGTAATTTCCCCCCAGTTATGACAGCATCTTTTTAAACAGAAACAATGCAAATACAAGAAAACATAAAGGCAGGTTAAAGCTGTGACAGACCTGCACATAGACCCCTTTCCTCTCTCTCTACCACATGGCAACAGGATGTCGCTGTTCTTCAGGGCTCTGTCCTTCCATCTCCTTCTAGGAAATACTACTTCTTTCAAGGTGTCAAACTACTAGAAATGGGATCCCCAAGGTCCCGCCTGTTCAAGAGATGGAGGTGCTCCAGAGGAAGGCACAGGTGCTGTTGCAGTTGACTCCATGCTTGAGAATAATTTCCCACTTCAGCCAGCTGTGCCAGCTCTGCTGAAGCCTCTTCAAATGGTCAGCACAGATGAGGACTGAGTGGACTGACATCCACCGTCAGGTACAATGACTGCATGTTCCTTGGCCTTGCCCTGTCCAGGTCTTATCCTGGACATCAAAGCAAAAGGGAAGCTTGTTATGTGATCAAAGCACTGGACTAGGATTTGGGGAATGTGCATTCCCTTTTGACAGTGACATAAGATGCTCTAAGTTTCTTTTCAAAAATTCCAGACATTTCCCTGAAAAACAGAGACCACATTTGCTACAGGACTTAAGGTTTCTGGTGCTGCTTTTCAGCCATGTAGGGTATTTCAAAACAGTGGTGTTTAATCCTTTATATATTATTGATAGAGAGAGAATAGGAATTTCTAGAAGGTCCACATGTTAAACTATCAGAAACATCACAGTGTTATGCAAAACATCATCACAAGTTGCTTCTATAAATATCACCTATCAACGCCTACAACTATAGCATCTGGACATTTTCTATCTGACAACAGTGAAATCCTTCTCTCTATTCTGCATACACCTCTATATGATATATTGCTTTTTATTGCTTGCTGAGTTGTTTTAGCTCATTTGTTTTACGCTGTCCTGTACTTTCCTTTGCTTAATGTTATCGGGAGTGGTAGCTTGAACAGAAGGGGATGTGAAGTCACAGGGAGGTTTTTCACATAAGTCTGTCCTGTAGAATTTCCTAAAGATGCTCAGAAACTGGATTCATCTGCTCCCTGAAGTCTGATCTCCTTTCCAAGGAAAAATCTGGTGCATCTTACCTCTAGAGTGTTCTGTTCCTATAAGCTGCAATATACTAATTGCCAGATGAAAAGCTGACCTTTAAGGTACATAAGGCTTATACCTTAGGAACAAATCACTATGGCTGAGATCTTCTTGCCTGAAGACAGTGTCAATCAGACTGTGTACATGTACACCAACAGGGCAGGCTATGGTCTCTGTCACACGCTGTAAAAGCACAGGGCAAATCGTACAGGTCCCACGTGGGATGTGCCCTAACGTCCAAGGAACTCGGCTCTGTGTGCACTACGTAAGACAGAAGGAAGCAGAGTTTGTGCTGGGCATAAACCATTGAGTCTGATGTTCCTTTTTTTCAAGCAGACAAGAATTCAGACTTTTGCTAGGTGGGCTGACATGCTACATACTAGGATAGACAACACAGGCACACCTGCACTGTCATAGACAACATTATCCTGATACTTAACATCACCCTTTTGGCAGCCACAGGCTTATATTTTGATTTATAACCCAGTGATCTTTCCCAGGGCTTATACCACTCTTTCAATACCTGACAGCATGTGCTGTCAGGTCCAGCAAGGACTCTTTCTCTAGAGCTATTGGGACAAACTAATAAAAAGCGGTCAGAAAAGCACTGAGAAAGACACGACAGTGGCACAAATTCCTGTTGAAGGAGGATTGATCTGCAAGGCTTTTTTTCCCCCCATGTGAAAGCACTTCACTGGGAAAGTCTCCAAGCCAAAGAGGAGAGGCCCAGGAGAAGGGAAGAGCAAGAGGCCCTCAGGGCAGCCAGGGAAAAATACTTCTGACTCTGCTAGGTGACTGGATAAATAGCAATCGTTGTCATCCCCCAATGCTACCTGGGCTAGGGAGGTGACCAACCACTAAGGTCTGAAAGGCTTTTAAGTTACCGTGCTGGAAAGTCCAGCATTTTCATCATGACCACTCCAGCGGCAGTCTGACCACAGACATTTCAAGTAGCTATGCTCATAGCCTGATGTAGGGCTTTGCTAAGCTCCCAGTGCTGGCTAGCCCAGGTGAGGGCAGGAGGTCCAATGAACATGGCTCATGAGGCAGAGGCTCTGGGGCTCTCCCAGTCCCTGGCATCAGAGAAGGGGAAAGGCTGTGAAGGATGGAAGTACAGAGGGTAGCAGGGAAGAGAGATGTTCCAGGGCTGCATGTAATGACTGCCACGGGGCCAAGCGCATAGCCGGGGCTCTCAAGCAACCCTTACACGGTAACGTCAGTCATTTCGACTGGTGGGGGAGGCGAGGGAGAGAGCTAGGAGAGTAGCTCAGCTGCAGCAAAGCCACACAAAGTTGGTCTGTTCAGCTGCCTTTGTGGCACTGTTATATTTATTGAAGGCAGCAGCAGTTTGTTCTGTCCTTTCAGTTACTGTACGGGACCCGATCGGGGTGCAGATGGGACTACAAAGCAGCCCTTGTTGTCAGTAATGTGACTCACATGTCAGGCTCTTATTTGCTGTCAGTGGCTTTATTAAAGTCTACAGTTTCAGACCCTAGACCCTTGCCTATTGTATCCCCTGGCCCCAGAGATTCTCTTAGGGAGCTCTCACAATTACCAACTCTCTCACAAGAGCACACAAACACACTGAGCTGGCATAGCAACTGTGCACTCAGGGGTGATGCCCAGGCTAAAGCCAAGCTGGGGCGCTTTTCATCTTTAAAATTAATACATGTACAGAAATGGACAGGACAGAGCAGAGGCCGTGTCTGGAACAGGATCTCTCCCACTAAGACCACCTGGTAACATACACATGTGTTCATTTATATGTTCTGCACTTACAGATATGCTAATACTCACACTCATGCTCACATAAGCATTCATGGCTGTTCTCCCCCAGGGCAACATACACATTGACATACATGCTCACTGACATGTTTGCATACATGTGCTTGTGCACTGACATAGATACACAGTTGGGCCTAACATTTACACATTGCACACCGCACACAGTGTGGTGTCCTGCTGACAAGCCCCTGCCCCCCCAAGTACTCGCAGTCCTCAGTGTCACACAGGCAGGTACACATACTCTCGCCACCCCATTCTCTCAGTCAGCTACACACAGCTCGCAGAATGTAGTCTCACATTGATGTATGTATTTTCACAGACTCAGCAGGCACTAGTGTGCCTGAACAGTCACTGGTACGCCCAGATGAGAATTCCCACAAAGGCACTCACATCCCTTTACTTACAATTGCTTCAGGTAGAACAGAACTCCCATTTCAGATACTCAGCTGAAGTTAAAGACCGTTTCCTAGGCAAATCTTACTGCAAAAGGCTCAGGCTCTGACCTCTACATAAATGAAAAGCAATTCTTCCGATTTACTAGACACTAGGGTTGCTGAGAGCAGAATCCTCACTTCCTTCTGACATGAAATTACCTTTCAGTGCCACGGTTCTTCCCCTCCACGAACTGAGGACCTTAACTAGAAAGCAGGAGACTTGCCACCAGCCCTGCTGCAGTGCATAAAGTCTGTCCCCCTGAATCAGACATCTACAGGAGAAATCAATAAACAGGCTATCAAGACTACCAAAACCTGTTAGAATAAGAATGGAGAAAACAGGACAGAAGCAGCCAGGAAAAGATCTTGGGGGGGGGGCAGGGTACAGAGGACACAAAACCAAAAAACAATACAAGTTCAAGAAAAAGAATGCAAATGCTATGATAAGAAAGGAGGACTGGCTTGGACACCCTGGGGTGTCAGTAGGAATCCTTCCACAGACTTCTGTATCAGACTGGACACGGTATCTTACCAACAGTTTCTGCTCAAGAGTCTTTTCAGCAACAGCAATGACATAACCATAACACATACATGTGCTATGCTCCCTGAGTCAGGAAAGTCATATAAGCCTATGCTTATCTCATTTCTGTTCAAAAAGAGCTTATATATATGCTTAACATTAATAGCAAGCTAACTTCAGTGAGAATCAAATCCACAATTCCCTGCATAAGCCCCCTGTGATACAAGACTATAATTCTCCCATAATATGAAACAACCATGAGATGCATTTTTTGTCCAGGTCACAGAACAGTCCTTCTGAGTCCTCTTCGAGTGACTCAAGCACAAAACCAGCCTCCATTCTACACTAGCCTCAACTCCACACAACCATGACAAAACTTGTGGGCTCTGATCTGCAATGGCAAACTTGACCATCTGTGGCTTTTACAGATCTTGGACACTGCACAAGGATTGTGACATTGGAGCATGGGATTCTTCGCACTCCAGCACAAACCCTATTAACCAGCCACTTAAGTAGCTCTGAATGATTCACTGGCTTTGGTGGTTTTTATTGCCCGCTGTTACATTTCTGTGTTGTTTCTGTATTGGTGTGCACTGGTATATAGCTGTTTTATTCTACCCAAAAAAAGGTGAATTTCAATGATCAGGTGATGTCAGAAGTGCTTTAGAGGTGAATGAAAGCTGTTGTTTAAAAAATTGCCCATTAATACTGTAATTGCCATTACTGCTGCAACTTTAATCTCATAAGAGAAATCTTTTTACCGCAGAATTCACATAGGATATTTCAAACCAAAATACTCAATATTTACAACTCTGGAAACAGATATGAAGAAAACGAGTCCAAAAGAACAGTTATATTGATTAGTAAGGGCTCTGGATCAGCACAGATTTATTTCTGCATTTTATTTTATACATCTAGGCAATTATTCTGAAATCAAAATAAACACATTAAAAAAAAAATCTTTTCGGGATTGGAGCCAATAAATATATACCAGGGACCAGATGTGTCAGAAAAAGTCTGTTTCTTAAAGAATTCAAGTCTGAGTTTCTAAAAAATACAAATATTTTTCCAAAAATAAACCTTAAAATAGGGAATAAAAAGAAAACAAAACTGTACCAAAATACAAGATAAACCATCTTCAGGTGTTAAAAGCCTATTTATTTGCTATTTAATATCATGTGGAGGGAACGACAGAGATGGCACTATTCTAAAACACAAGGACACTTTAAATCACCTAACTACAGAAATATATAGATATATTTGACTTATATGTATATGTATTTATTTGATCTCATTCTGACATCACAAAGGCTAGTATTTCTGTTTCTGGAATTTTGCATGCTTCAAAACAACCTTACTTTTAGTCACAGTCCAAGCTGCATGGGAGTGGGTCTGGACTGGTAGGAATGATTCTGCATTTGTGCCAGCATTAAGGAGAACACTGTATAATGTTTGTAAAATGAGATCAAGGCTGGTGATAAGTGTAAAATATCAACTAAAGCAATACAGATGTACAATGGTACTATTGCACTGTTTCTGTCAGACAATCCCAAACTGCTTTGCAGATTATTATTGTTTTGCTATTGCTGCATGTGATGCTAGCCCCCGTGGGCTTGATCAAAAATCAGTTTCTCCCCAAGCTGGGCATAACAATGATGCTCCCCCTACTCTGTAGCCTAGCCAGAGGTTAAAATCTGAAGATAATAAAACCTGCTTGAAAACTGTAGTATATTAAAACATAGTGGATCCCAAGATGCTGCATGTTTGCTTGCTTACTAGTATGCTTTTATCCTCGACTATATAGTTTGATTACGTGCTTCTATGGAAGGGCTTTTTAAGATCACTTTGTCCCTACTTAGTTGACTTTAATAGTAGTTTGTCTGAAATTTCAAGCTCTTGACTATGCAGATCATATTCAAGTCATACCAAATTACCGGAGGAGCTAAAACCAGAGTATTAAGGCAGAGCCTCCAGGTGATCCAAGACATAGATATAACTAAGCTGTGCACATAACCACTAGGCTTTACAGCTATCGTCTCTCTGGCCTAGAAACTTGCTGTACCTTTCTGCTGTTACTGCACAGTTGACCTTCCTAGCCTACCTGTTAACACAGCTCCTCTCTCTTTGTACCTCTCCACTGTTTCTGCTTTCTTTAACACAGCAATGGAAAGATACTTGTCTTCCCTCTCAAGGACCTTCACAGCTACCTATACACTTAACATCTCTTATTTTGGGGGGAAAAAAAAAGAAAAAAATAAAAAAAAAAGAGACCCACCTATTACCTGCTTCTGCTCCCACACCGACTGTTAATTGCTGGATCTCCTAATCAGTGCCCTTGTGCTTCCTCCTAGGTGGCCGTTTATGAAGGAACAGAGCTTCTTATAAATGCCCCTAGGTTGTTTCATTGGTCTCCATCAAAAGCCCACCTGTAAGGTCCTTTATAATGACCTTTTGAAACACCTTAGTCCCATTTTTTTATGCTGCTAAGGCTACTTCAGACAGTCTCCATACATTCCCCAAGCCATGTCTTATTCTCATCACTGTTTGCCTTTTATCTTACAGTTTCTTTCTCAATCTCTAGAGCAAAGACTGCCTTTTCTTCTCTGTTTTCAGCAGCTATTCAAGTAAAACATCAAGAGTTTAGGGAAGGAACTTGGAAATGAGGGCCCTACAGCTAGTTTCTGACTCTGCTGTTTCACTTGATAACCTTTGTCTTTGCTTCGCTCTCGAGTGAAGGGTCTGCTTACCTCCAAGAGCATTTGCCACACATGCAAAGTATTATGAACTGAAGATCAGGTCCCACAGGCCTGATCCAGTTTATACTCAAGCAAAATTCCCACTATCATCAGAGAACACCCCAGTGTGTGATTTAATCGCAATAATCACACTCAAATTATTAATCCAGAGAATCAGGCTGTCTGTTTGGATTCTTGCACTTCCACTTTCACCATGCAGTAGGACCAGACCAGCAAACTCTAGATGCTAGTGTAATTCAAAGCCCCATGGGGCAACTGTCTGACCATCTCTGGTGGAAACTGGGCAAAACACTAAAGATCATCAGCCTGTTACAACCTCCACTAAAAAGCTCCATGTTCTAGCTCATGAATTAAAAGATCCAAGACTGAACACTGGCAGCTGACAACACATCTTCAGTATGGCATTCTATCAGCTGCATTAAATTGTGTTTGTGGAAGTGCAAGAACTGCAGCATATTGAAGTGACTGGGAAAATGTAACAGCATTTCCCCTAATTCAGGCACATGGCCCAGTCCTGTAGATATTTCGCCTTAAGGATTTTTATGTACTGACATAGCTTAGGACTGTGCTGGCTCTCTCTTCAGCTTTTTATCTAGCAAGCAGGGCCAGCAGATAGATAGCTATACTCATATAGAAAGACCTGCACTAATAAAAACGTAGACAGCCAGAAATCTGCTGCCAACAAGCAAAATATCCTATATTTCACTGCTCTGCCATGGGAGAGTCATATCTCACTGAACAAATATTCATTCCCAAACACTGTGCTAATGCGTAAAAGAGTCTCCAACATATCTTGGAAAAATGACTGAAAAGCAAGGCAGTCTGAACTTCAGATTCTCTTTGCTTTGTTTTGCCTCTCCTCTCCTCTTTCCTCCCCATACACTTGGGACCATTTGAAGAGAAAATTATTTTAGAATTTTCCATGTGCTTTTGTTCTTTAACTCTTCTCTCTCTCCAAACAAGTCAAGTGGATCCATGCTTTGGCCTGTCTTTTTTTCCTTGGTTTGGTTTTTAAGTGAGTTCAATCAGAAGCAAAAGCACTGTCTTTTCTGGTTTCAGTTATAATCATCTGATCAGGTCATAATCTTTTGTCTCAGGCTGCTACAGCTTTGAAGCAAGGAATCATCTTTTGTTTGTTCTGCATGCATATGTTGCCCAGTACAACGATGTCTTCGTAGGTAAGATGGATCCTTCACATTCTGGCAATACGAACAATAAATACTAGGCCCTTAAGCATAAGGAGATGCCCTGGTATAAATGAATACTTGGAAACAATTCAGCTTCTGGATTGCCAAGAATCAAGAGGCCATCTCTGTCAAATAAGTAATAAAGCCATGCCCTTACATAATTTTTATAGCTTGGGGCAAGTAAAGACTTTTTCTTCAGAATGACTAAGTTGCAAGGCGACTGTCTTCATAAATTCCTTTTCTGGTTTATAACAAATAGGAAATTCTTCTCTGCTTGCTCACTAGAAAGTGTGTGTAATTCTGAATCAAACTCTTAGGCAACTTCCACCTTCTAGGCCAGCAGAGGCTACCTTTCTTAATAAGAGTCTCTCAGTATTTACTGAGGACAGTCATATAATTGCACTTGTTCTCCTAACTCAGGATGACTGTTTACTTTGAGATCCTTCAGAATGGCAGGCACTACAACGGTAATGTAATCAATTATTATATGACTGACAGCATTTCGGAAAGATACTGACCCAAACCTAGCTTCTTTATAAAACATACACAGCCCTGTACAAGGCTGCACAATCTGGAAAGCATAAACAAAGGAAGTCAAATGTTTCTTAATAAACCAAGTGTTAACTATTCTATCACTTTCAAAACTCATGCTCCTGGATGCATAGAGCTTTGGTAGGTGTTATTACGGTAAGGGGGGCGGAATAAAAGTATGAACAGAACTGCTTGGTATATTACAGAAAAAGAGGGACGTTACACTGTCAGGATTAGAAAAAGGACACACACTGCTTACCTCTACCTGCCTCAGCTCCCCACTGGGGCCCTACAGAGTTCAAGCTCCCACCTGAACACAGCTGTCAAGGACCACTGTATAACATGGTCCCTCTGGAACTAGTCCTCATCTTCCCTCACCCCAGCCTGTGTATGCAGTTGACATTCGCATATTTTGGGCAGGGTTAAGAAGGTTGATTCTAGCTTCTGTAGCTATATGTGTAGAGCAAATAGCACTATAGAGACTGATCTTGGATACATTAGAAGTAGTATCGAAAATACCATTGCTGGGAAAGAATCAAAAAGTTCCTTTTCATGATTCAGTTTTTCTAGTTGGAGTTAAGGATGAAAATCAAGTTCTCTTCCAGTCTCAAACATAATTCCACTAAGAAACACGTTTCACATCAACAAACGCTAATAGAAAATGTCCCCCACTGCTCACATGAAACTGTTATGCAGATGAAACATGTTTCCTGCCACTAACGACAAGTTACCTGCAGTTAAAACAGCAGCTAATCAGCTTTACTCACCATTAACGTGAAATGAACATGATTCTAAGACTACAAAATGTTGGATCAAAACAGCCATGGTGGTGGAGTTGGTTATACCAAGTGAGAGGTCCTTATCATGTTCTCTAAGCACTACATAAGCACAAGTCTTTGAAGACTGTCTTGTTACACTAAGGCATAAGTAGTGGAAGATGCTTATTCTGAGCATCAAGCAGGAAAAGAGTTATCTGTATCTTTCATTCACTCTCCAAGTTAACGTGCATTCCTCTTTATTTTACCTTCCAGTAACACCAGCTGCTCACAGGGTTGCCCTATCCAGAATACCTTGGTGACCAACAGCCTCCCCAACTCAAGCCCAACTGCCTGCTCGAAAACAAAGTTGAAGGCATTTCACTCCCCAAAAGTGAACAAGCAAATTAATGTCCAGTTCAGTTTCTTAGTTCAGCATTTTGGTCCAAATGAGATTACAAGTTTCACGTACATCAGGTGGCATTTTGTCAAGAAAGATGACACTTAGTCACAAAAATTGACCATAAGAGTCCTCTGTAAAACATAACTCCAGTGTCCCAAGTTCCTTGCTGTGGCCATTCATGTCACAAATATAATTCACAGGACTGGAACAGGTCATGATCAGACATGCCAATGCCAGTATATTTGATGAGAGACTTGCAGTCAGTCCTCCAACTCCTCCAAGCACCATGACTCCCACCATGTTCCCCAGATGCTATTCCCAAATGCTGGCTCACACCCTCTGGCCAGAATAAAGCATTTACAAGCCTAACAGAGGCACAGGGATATAGCCAACAGCACATATTTTTTATAGATTAGTCTTGATTTTTACTCAGCAAGGCTGTACACACACTCTGGTATAAAAACACAAGGATCCTTTAGCCCTCATAGAAAAGCAGCATTAGGCACTTTCTATCATAAAGATCTGTATGTTCCAGAACATATCTATCAGCTGGCATAAATCAACATCACTTCCCTTGAATACAAAGAAATTATATTATTTATTCACCACTCAAGGGCTGAGATCGCTTATTTTCGGAAAGCTGAATTTTCAGTTCTCTGTAGTCAAATCACTGAATACACAGATTATCCATACCAGAGTCTCTCAGACAGCTCAGGTTAAGTAGGGTCATATCTCAGGTGCAAGGCTCTCTGTTGACCATGCAAACACAGCACTCTGGTGTCAGTAGACTCAAATGTCTTATTCCTAATTTTGAAGCAAGGGAAAAATGTTTGGCCTGTAGTAAAAGCTGGCATTTTTGTTAGGAACAGGATTAGAGAGATGTGGACAAAGCACTGGATATTTGCTGAATTCTGCAAGATAAGATAAGGCTACCACAAGTAGCTTCACAATGTCGGGTGGCAATGAAAGTATATTGTATAACGCTGGTATGTTTGGGATTCTTGGTAAAATTAGGGACAGCAGGATCTGAAGATGTACCTCGTCAGACCTGTAGAGGAAAGCCAAGGTCTGATACCACTAGATGAGAATGCCAAATTCTGGGTTTCTAAAGTGTGGTCAAAAATAGGATTAGAGTTGAGGATAGAGAATGGAACAAGAGAGAATTAGGAGCAAATTAATTGTCTAAATCTTTAAGACTCACAAAACTGGATGAAAGTTGGTCTCGCTACAGTCAAATACTTATTCTTAATTTTCCACTGATGGCAAGTGTCTGGGCAGGGGTCAAGGCAGGGTTAGGATTACAATTAGGCTCTAGCTTAGTGTTCCAGAAATGAGGCTCTGCTAAACGATTTTTGTTGCTCAATTCTGCCAAACCTGCTCAGGGATAAGTAGATTAAAATGTATCATTTTTAATTGTCAGACAGAATGGGGTTACTGAGCCATGATCAACGCTGGAGCCGGAATGGCATCATTGCTTGAGGTAAGATAAGTGGTAAAATGAGTATCAGCATATATAAACATCTTCCGATTAACTTTTGGACATAACTGAATTTCTAGGCCATCACCTGTGCCAGGAATAAAGTGAGGACTAAAATTAAGATCTAGCATACAGTTCTGTGCAGTTAGGTTTACTGATTAATTTTGTCCAGCCTGTGATAGGATTGCAGCCTGCCTCAGTGGATTTGAATTTTTCACACACACACAGAATCATCAGGGTTGGAAGGGATCTCTGGAGATCATCTAGTCCAACCCCCCTGCCAAAGGAGGTCCACCTGCAAGTTGCACAGGATATTTAACGTTCAGAGATCAACAGGTTCTTTAGCCATAAATGATGCTGTGAGTAGCTCATGTTTAGGGCTTGGGACAGGAGGGTCTGCAGCATCATGTCTCCATTGCAGAATTCTCCCAGGCCCTCAGTGATCAGATAAAAGCCTGATAGTCTCAAACACTTCCTGTTCAATTTCAGGGCAGGACTACGTCCCTGTGTTACAATGATCAGTAAAGTTATGGCTTGGCTTCCTCTCAGGATTCATGACGGGAAGTTTTGGTGCTCAGTTTTGCCTGGTCCTTGAAGAAAAATTAAGCACAGCTGCCACAATGTTTAAATATGTTATGCTGAGTTATTAGGAAGCCATGGATACCTAGGCTCTGAACAACCCCAGGGTTAGAGATGGCATTAGGGTTTGGATCTGGAGTTGAAGGCCATGCAGGGACAGATTTATTGCTATATTTTCCTAGATCCATAGATAAACGAGAAGAGCCGGTATCAGTAAATTCATACACCTCATCCCTAAATTTCAGACACAACTGAATCCCCACACTATCACAGAGTCATTTAGGTTGGAAAAGACCTTTAAGATCATTGAGTCCTACCTACTCCATCAGAAGTCATGATGTAGAAAAGCCTCAGTAGAGGACTTTGGACAGGCAGGTATGCAAAACAAGTCTTGTGATAGGAGCTCCAGTGGTATACTGCTTCAGTATGTTTAGCCTGAAGAAGTAAAAATGAGTGGTGATGTCAGCAGATTTCACTATCTAAGCTTAATTTCCAAGCCCGTACAGTAGAGTTCGTGGGGATTACTATTTGGGATAGGATGCTCAGCAGGTCACAGGAAATTACTAATTTCTGCCTCATCTGCTGTGGAAATTTCACAGTGAAATATCGAATTCTGCCTTAAAAAAAATCCCAAACAACCCAAAACCCGCCTTTTCCTGCCCCCAGTGTCAATATGGAGCTCTTGACAATCATTTTGTTGTATTTGCCAAAATTTCTGCCATTTTCTTTGGAGATGCATTTCTGTTTACTCATTTCATCTCCATCTTAGCAGTCACAAAACCACTTCTCTTTACGAAAAAACATACATCCGTGCCTCTGTATTCTCTTCTTCAGTGTATAGTTGTTGCATTTCACACTTTGTGAAGGTCTTGTGAAGGTTTCACACATTTCACTGTGATGAGGCATTAGACGACAGATCTACACAGGGATCAATAGCAGCCCGGCTTACTGCTAGTTTAGACCTTGTTGTCTTGTTGAGACATATATCTCATTTTTATCTCACATCCTAAGCTTTGTTGGGTTTGGGGTTAGGCGTTTCTTCCTGAGCAAGGTGGATGCGATGTAGTACATAACAGGGGATGATAAGTGCGGGTTTAGGGTCTAAGCAGGGAGCACGCACTCCTCCAGCTCAGACGGCACCAAGCTCTCCACACCTGTCTGTGCACGGGGCACCGGGCCACCTTCCCCCGAGCGGACAGCTCGCATACCGGCCGTA
>NW_009601796.1:26830-28030 GCF_000690535.1 Cariama cristata | reverse complement strand
GATTCTATGATTCTATGATTCTATAATCACTTCAATGTACTGCCTTTCTTTTTTCAAAAAAGTACCCGAGTGTACGACCCCAGCAAGCTGGCACAGCCTTACCGGAGTGAGCACCCAAGTGCTGTGCAGTGTAAAAGAGGATCCCGTCTGGAGAGAGAGGCTGAAACTGTAGTTTGATATGGGTCTTATGTCGGATATGAAAGGGTGCAAATGACATCCATGATGATTCGTTACTTCTGAAAGATGGATCACTAATTGAAATATCTGAAAAATACAAGAGGAGATGTCTTCTGAAAGGTAATTTGAGAGGACTGCATTATTATGGCACCAGTTGTCTACAGTTGTTTTGTATAATTCATAAATGCTGTACATAATACTTCCAATTCTTCCCTTTCCAAAGACTAAAAATAACCTAGATACAGAATAAAACTTAGGCAATAGCAGATCAATGCTATTTTGTCTTCTGTGTACCTTATTTTCACTAACAATCAAGCCCGTAGCTGTAATGCAAAATAAATGTGATCTTATTAGTGTTCATTTTCAAATAAATGTAAACGTAAATTTTACGTTGTTTAAAAATTCAAATGTGAAATACTTTTGCAGGAGTCAGAATAAACATTTATTTCTTCAGTATACAGATGAAAACCTTAGTGGAGGATTTTTAGTGATTAGTGGGTCATAAGAATGTACATTTTAAGTGGAATGCCTTCATTAATTGCTGCTGAATTTGTTTTTAGGATAACCATACTGAGATGCTTGATAATTCAAATTGTCCTGTCTTACACTGAAACGGAGCACTTTCACACAATTGCAGTGAAGATACAATGTCCACTTTTGTGCTACACACAACTTCATCATTCTGCCTTACCACTTCTCTCGGTGCTGACTGTTCATCCACCCCTAAGAAATTGGGCTGGTTAAACTTCCTTCAGCCAACTAAGAAACAATTATACTTTTTTATGCTGTTTATGTCACTTGAACCTGTTTCCAGTTTTTCCCACTACAACGATACTACATATTTGAGATATAATTGTGTTAGCAGCTAATTCATTATCGTGTGGTTGTTGGTTTGCTGTATGTGTGGGTTCACTGGAATAAGTCAAGCTAATTAGATGTGCAGGGTACATTTACACCTCTGTGTGTTAAGCCCTTTGTACTACTTAGTTAACAGCAGTACTCCCCTCACTTTTCTCAGTTTTC
>NW_009601796.1:0-26799 GCF_000690535.1 Cariama cristata | reverse complement strand
CTGCTGAAGCTGTGCTCTTTCTCTTCTAAGAGACCAACACCTTTCCTCATTTCGGTGCTCCCAGTTTCATAGTTTTATAGCAACTTGCTATCAATCAGGCAAATCATACCTTCAAGATGCCCTTGCAGTGCATTCCTACAATCAGAATGATCAGAATCAGGCTTTTGATGAGCTGTTATTCAACCTATGTATATATTCTCATGCAAACACATTACATCATTAACAAATCAATCCCATCCTAAGCATCGTAATAGCTGTTATGATATCAAGCCTGGGCAGTGTGTGTAGTTACATGTTACACAACATCAGAAATGTGATGTTCTGGGCATTGATATTTAAAAGCTGACAGAAATAAAAATGGCTTAAAGGGCAGCAATTACTCTGGAAGAAAAACAGTAATAAAACTTGCTAAACAGATTAGCTGATGTAATTTATATCACCAAAACTTATAAACACTATCAGGTACAAAAGACAAAATAATAACTTTCATATGGATTTTTAGGTGCTTGTATTTTTTTTCAGTAGGTAAGAGACAATGTTCTCCATTAGTAGTTAAAGATGTAATCCCTATACTGATGTCTTCATGTTTAAAAATCGTGAAGAAATAGTAATTTGGTTTTTACATAGACATTTCTGCCTTATGCATCATTGGGAAGTCAGTCTTCTCTTAGCAAATTTTTGCACAGTGAGGCTGGCATATGGAGGATGTGTGCCACAGCGGTCAATCTTCTATCAAAATATGCTGCTGCTTAAAAGGTCATCTCCCAGGTGAAGTGTACAATGAGGCACCTGAAAGTCCTTGTGTCAGATTCAGTTTCACTTTGTCAGTGTAGTTAATTCTTTCTTCACTGCTCGGGCAGGAAGCCTGGACAACGACTGGTGTGAAAGCAGACTGTTCAGGTGCAGCAGGACTGAAAGGCTGCATTGCTTATCATGGGATGGTAGACAAAAGGCAGATTGCTGTGATAAAAAGCCTTGGAGCAGAGAGAGGGAACAAGGATGAAGCAAGGTGATTTTATAGTATCTCTCAGAGAATGAATTAAATCCATGGCTTTACGTTACAAACAGGGTATTAAAAAATAACACCCACGTCTTCAGTAGCAGATGTCAGAATGCTTTACAAAGGAGGTATTACCCTGTTTTATAGATATCAAATAAAATACTCTATTTAAGATACTTCATACTGAAACTTCCAAGATGCAAATATTTTATTCCTGTTTTGTTAAAGAAATGGTTTTATTCCCAATAAATATATCTTAAAAAATGTCAAAAAGCAACATATTTTGCCACAATGCACAGGACTAACTACATGAAGTACTAGAATAACTTCTAATTTGCTTGTAAATTATCTGTAGATCCTGTAAATACTAGTTATATGCATGGAAAAAATCTGACTTAACAAGTACGTGGAAATCACAGAATCACAGAATGGTCTCAGAACAGAATTAACAGCTTTAACTCTACTGCAGTGCACAGAGATGATCAGTATAAAATTTCGTTTTTGCAAAATTGCATCTATAGATTGACAAAATTTTAAGGTGAAGAATAAGACAACCGAAGCTTCTCGATGTGCTTTTATGGTAGGCATATGCAAAACTAACATGTCATGTCAAGTGCCGAGGTACTTCACTGTTGTTTTCTTGGCAACAAACTTTTTTTTTTCCCACCTAAGAAAACAAGAAGCCCGGCTAAACTTGGAGAAGGCAGTTCCTGTGTTACATATGCTTACTCCAGAGAAGCTCTTTGCTAAAACAAATGAGGTGCATGGGTGCCTTTGCCAACCCTATAAGCTAAATTTGTAGGACTTGTGCTGTGTAACTAACCACTGCGTTACTCACTAAGGCACGGAGCACTGTGTGGTGCATTGTAAGCACAACAGGCATTTAAGCAAACAAGCTAGTAAGTGCCTGCGTTGTCCTTTAAATGGTTAAACATAGAAAGACAAGTTTCCAAATAATAACTACGAAATAGCTTGTGCATTAAGCCAGCAAATCTAACTGCTTTGTCAGATAAATCCAACATATGCGTGCATGCATGAGTGCTCCAGCGTTTCTACGTAAGGTGTCTTGTCATGTAGAAGTCTTAAGTTAAATCATACTGTGAATTAATTTGTCTTACAATAGCAGTCAAATTATGTCAAGTAATGTTCCAGGCTATGTAGAAAGAAAAAAAAAAATCTTTATAGTAAAAATTATTCCAAAAGTCAGTTTCTTCCATTTTTCATTCATTTATCATGACTATGAAGATGATTAAATAATTACAGAATTGTCATTACCTTTTTTTTTCTTTTCTGTCAGTTTATCAGGTCTTTTCAAAAATTTGCTGTATTTTTTATCAGAATAATGAAATTTGACATCAGAATACCATCTAGAAAGTAGACTTGAGCTGACAAACATGGCCAAAGGAAGTTGTTTGCCATTTGTTCGTGAAGGAAATGGCTTTATTGCTTGACAAGTATCTCATTAAATTGGGGACAGAACAACGAAAAGCTCTTTACATTTGCTTTCATTTCTTGAAGAGCTGTACGTTGACAGGCAGTGTTTGTAGCTTTGGAATTCAGAGACTAATATATAGTTGAAGAAATCTATTTATTAACTTATTTCTTTGTGAAAAGGGCAGTAGCATTCCATTATGATGCCTTGAAGTCAAGAAAAATTATTTTAATAGATTTTA
The DNA here is from genome assembly GCF_000690535.1 of Cariama cristata. NCBI lineage: Eukaryota > Metazoa > Chordata > Aves > Cariamiformes > Cariamidae > Cariama > Cariama cristata. The sequence goes on along the minus strand of NW_009601796.1, from coordinate 24,126 downwards.
TGAAAGTATGTGGCACAAACTAATCCTGCTAAGGAAAACTGCTGAATAATTTAAAATTCTTAGAAATACTGTGATGAAACCCGTGTTTATTTTAGCCACTGGCAATTCTTCTCCCATACTGCCATCTACAGACTCTCTCAAATATTACAGTGCTGTCCCCTTCGATGAGAACATCATCAGGTCTGTGAAATCTCACGATTGATTAACTGAAATTATAGGTCTTCTTCATTTCTCTGCAAAATCGAGTAAATTTCATATGCTTAGTATCTAGAGGAATTCCAGCTTATGTGCAAACATATCTCAACGCTTAACAGAATGTCAGAGGAACTTCATTGACTCCAAATTTATTTTTGCTCAAGCTTTCCACTGCCTTAAGTGATACTGTTTATGTCAAGATGAGAAACTTGATTTAATCCACTAAAACAAATGGCAAGAAAAAGAAAATAAAGATAAGCCACAAATGTTTGGCTGCTAGAAGACTACTTCAGGGAGATGTCATATGTAGTTGCTGTGTTAAACTTTTCCCTAAACCTTCATTATTGGCCAGGATTACTGGCCTCACACAGGCACACTGTTCTTTTACGAGGCCTAAGCTGCTGAGATACAATTTAGTAGAGAGTAGAGTATATCGGCAGACAGTCATTAGGGGTAACATGTCTGTATTTGTAATATTCACATCTCAATAATTACTAGCTATGAAAAAGATATTGTGTTCACATATATAATAATGACGGCCTATAAATCAAACTATCTGCAGCAAAAGGGTTTTAGACTGTTGCTTCTCCCCCGGGAAGAACCACCCTTGACACTCGATCCTGGCCACTTTTTCTCACAGCAGTAATCACGCTGAAGCCAACAGGTCTACTACAGACTTGCAGGGGAGCTGGCACAACCAGGTACATAGAGATTTATCCCTCTTCAGAAACCCTTTGAGCTACCTAATTACAAAGGTACTCATTGGGCCAAATGGAACAAGCTGGAATTTGGTGTTCAAAGCCACGCAGCAGACTCCCCAGACAAAGTGCTGGGAGCTGGAACCTCTTCTTGGTTTTGAACATTGTGTGTTAATGAAACAACTAGACTAAATTACATGCTGCTCTGGGCTGAAGCTTCACTTCTTAATCAGAAGACAAGTTAGAGCTGGCTGGTACTTCAGTTGCAAACTTTCAGTCAAATGAAGAAAAGATTTTATTAACATCATATTTTGGTGTCCTGGAAAACATAACTACTTTCTTAAAAAGGCTAGCTAAACTACTTCCCCCATATTCCTAATCCTTGTGGTTAAGGGAGTGTTAACTAAGAATTAGCACTGTGCTAGGTCTTGGCAACGTTCGGTTGCCATTTATGCTCTTCAGGATTTGCGCTTGTTTTGCTGTGTTACTGTTACTGTCGTGACCTTTTCAAACCATGTCATGAACAGTCTTAGAAGTCGTCTGAGTCTGGATGGCAATGTTAACACTAAATAAAAAAAGACTCCTGCATAAATTTTCCATTTGTTTCCCATTTCATTACGACGACTTCCATTTCTGGCAGTATAGACTAATCATTTTTTTGTTTGTTTACATCAGTGTTACTTTCAGAAACCTAACAAACACACTTGAAGAACCATCTTGTCTTATGAACATTAATGGGTTTGGACAACACAGTACACCCAAGAAGTGTAGCTTTAAATTATTCTAAAATTAATGTATTACTCTGCCTTGCCTGACAAGGCTTTGTTCCTTGGACTCATTCAGATCTAATTTCCAACCATCTCCTCTCTTCCTAGCGCTCCTTATGGATGCTTGCCTTTCCAAAGTAGGTCTTAAATTTCATAGGCATCTTCCTACTGCACTTCAGTCACCAGTGTGCTGCCTACCTGCTAAATCTCTTGATCTTCCTCCCAGAAAAGCCAGTCCTGGCACTTACTTTGGCAGGTTGAAACAGACAACAAAATCTTTGCTCTCAGAGTGTCAGACCAACAAATACCTGTATACTACCTGCTGAATAGTAATTGATCACGTACAGCCTATAGGAAATGCAGGGTAATTGAAACGGCTACCCTCTCTTCATCAAGTGGGTTGATTTCTTCTAATTTCCTCTAAAATATATGATTTAATACACATCTTACCGCAACCTCCTGATAATATTGCTCAGTATTTACACTTTGGCAATGAGCATCGTGAGAGTGGACCAAGTAAGCACTGTGGATTTCCAGACGTATGAGCCATTAAAACTATGTTCTTTAACTGATCTTGCTCTCCCTGGGTTTACTCTTGTTCTAACTTAGTTTTCCAACTACCGAACACTTGTCAGTGCAGCTCCGACTTCTAAAGCTTAACCATAATGTACCATATCTCTGTGCTGACAGTCACTGCATCCTTGGGGGTCTGAGTTGCTGCTCTAAGCAGGACACATCACGTTACTCTTTAAGTACAGTTACATCCTCATCTGCACAGTCAGTTTATGTTTAAGTACCCTTAACACTGGTGGTCAGAGTACTCTTCCTTATTATTGTGGTTCTATCCCTACTGCCCCATTTACTCACATCGCGCAATCCATACTGTTGTACTGTATTTACCAGTTGCTATTATTTGGTAAAGCCCTATTTGTTCTTACTCTTTGTTATTCTCCTCTGCTTTTTTGCCTCATAAATCTCTCTGTCTTTTTCTCACACTTTTTTTCCTTCTTTCTTGCACATTCATTAGTCTCCATCATTTAATTTCCCTTTGTTCTCTCCTGGTCCCCTGGGCTGTTCATTGCTCTCTGTCTCTTTTTCTTTTGGCTTCAATAACCACCATCAATCCAGAGATGAGATATTCAATCTTGATAAGCAGCTGTTTTTTAGCAATTTGCCATCCACTAAAAGTGCAAACTGCACTTTGAAAAATCTCCTGGTAATTCATTATTCTGCCAGAGTAAGGTGAAATGCAGGGCAAAGAGTGTGGTCAGGACCCAGAGTCCCTATTCATAAAAAGAAAGCTTTTAAGTAAAACAGTAAGGAACCCTCTAATGTGTTTACCAGGTGGGGGAATTACTAAAAGGATGACAATATACAAGAAATACAATTTTCTGTTGTTCAGATATAAGCTATTTGTACTGGTAATAGTGGCCATCACAAGAAGATCCAAATCTATTCTGAAACCAGAACACAGGAGTGTTTACCTGATTAATTACCTGCTTTATGTATAGCACATGTCCTGGTGACCAGTGTCCTGCATCCAGATGGCATTACTTTTGAAAACCTCACTTGAAATGAGAATTCAAAGTTGAAAAGTTCATATAAAGAGCCATGAAAAGCTGTTGCAGTGGAGGCAAAAGAGCAAGCACATTCTTACATGGAATAAAGAATTTAACAATGACTTTCCAGAAGCTATATACTCTTTGATTTGAGCCTATGAATTCGAAGTGCTTTCTGTAATGGGATTTTAAAACTGTATCCATCTATGGGGTGAGGACTGCAAATCAGGTCAAATGCAGTTCAGCTTGTCAGGTTTGTGCTTGAAACTCGCTCCGTGGGCACAACAAAGGAGGCTGGGTGTCCCTCCTGAAAAGGGAGCTATTTAACAGTAACTGGAGTTCTCCAAAAGACATACAGAGAGCTTCTCGAAGGAAAAACATGAGCTTGTACAATATTAACTTGAATCCAAGAGCTGTGGAATAGAGGATGCGGACTGTACTACATCTCCTTGCGCACAGAGGCGCTTCAGACACGTGCAGGGAAAGTCCCTGAGCTTGTAGCACCTGTGTATCTACATTGCTGAATATTCATTTGTGCAGTCTCTCAGAGAAGAGAACAGACAGATAAAGGATTCTAACACACGAGGGTAAGAAATGCAAAACGGGCAAACTGAGGACATATTTTGAGGGAAGAAAGCCAGGGAGAATAGACACTTGAAGATTATTCCAGTCATGTTTGCATCTTTTGTCATCATTCTCAGTGCATCCCTACCCAATAGCTGGTGAAGGCACCAGGAACCTCTCCATTAGTGTCAGTAGAAATTGGATAAGGTCCCAGATACTTCCTACTTCTGAGGTGTACTCGGAAGTGTACTACTGAGACCTTCAGTGTATTTGTCAACATTCTTCATTATGGTGAGCTTGGGAATCGAACTAAGCACGATAATGCTGCTCTGCAGTGCTTCCTGTCCCCTCGGTATCTGACAACGCCACGCTGCCCATGAATTTGGTTGAATGATTTGAAAAAATTGAAGGAACAAATGGTGTTAAAAATAAGCAGAGTCAGAAAACAGTACCTAACAATTCATAGCTTTAAATTACTTGATTATCCTGACAGAAAGGAGCACCACTTTCTTAATTAAAATCTATTTTGTACCTTGTCTCTCTATGTCACATTTAATTGATATATTACAAGATACCTAGGCATTATGGCACAACTGTACGTACAGCGTACTATCCATCTGACGTACCTTGTTCACAATAGGTACCGGTTGTTCCAAGCGGGCAGTGACAGGCGTAGCCATTCGGCAGCGACACACAGGTACTGCCGTGCGTACACAGGGGTGGAGGGTCATGCTCAGGTTCACATACTGACACTGTTTCCGTGCAAAATGCACCTTTCCATCCACTGAGGCAGTGACAGCTACGGTGGGAAAGAAAGTGAAAGGAAAGAATGCAACATTATTACCAAAAGAAATCAACATGTCAGTAGCAATGCAATCAGGATTTTATTTTCATACCTCTATTTGGATATCTGATCCAAAATAGCTAACAGAAAAGTGTAGTAACAAAGTTTCTCATTTAACTTTTTGACACGTTTATTTTACTGTAAAAGAAAAATGTACTTAATAGGAAACATTTTCTTTTGAATCTTTGCATTACAATATTAACATCCATTAAAATAAAAAAAAGCTTGGGGCTTTTTTGTGTTTTGCTCTACAAATAACTAAAAAAGGCCTTGGCTTCACAAACTAGGAGTCGTCAAAGTGGACATTTAAGAGGGAAAGGAAAGCAGTGAAGAGAAGCCATAAAAATAAACCCAGATGTCAGTATAAGGGAACTGCTAACAATTCCAAATTTTACCTAGTTACAGGAGGCTGTCAGCAACTGCCTTTCACTTAGCCATTATTCATTTGCTAAATTCTTATAATTGGCACATCAGAGGTAGGTTTGCTGAAGCACTTGATGGAATTTGTGGATTTGAGCATAAAGAGGTAGCAATCTGAGTGTAATGTATCTACGATTGTAAATCTGTGCTATAAGCAAATTTTCTAATCTGACTGAATCATTGGACTTGTTAGTGTCCACTACTCTGTATGCCTTTCTTTCACCCAGGCCAGGGGAATATAACAAAAAAGTTCACGCTAATCTGTAAATTTGAAATTAGTATGAATTCTATAGAAATTGTTACAGAATACACTTGGCATTGATGTTAAAAATGTCCTCCTTACTAAAAAGTTTCAAAATAGTTAAAATGAAATATGTTAGACCTATTTGTATTTTAGAATTTAGTGACACTTTATGATAAAAAAATTGTTGCCCTGAATAAAAGCACTTACAGATTTTTCCCTGGTAGTTTTCTCGCTCAAGGCTAAGAATGAAAACCCATATATTTTGATTGATTCTTAGCCCATGTCTTTTTGTGTATGTGCAAAATCTTGAATTTTTCTTCAAACTTGCTGAGCTACACTTTCTCCATTAATCAGCCCTCTGTTTCTGGGCAAAACATAATGAGGAGTCTGTGAAACTCTGCTATTTCACCAAATCTTCAGACCACACAACAACATGTAACCAAAGCACAGCCAACAAGCCCTTCAGAGTGATAAACAGCTATTTGGAATGAAGGGGAAAAGAGGACAGGACCTTGCAAAAGCAAAAGCACCTCAATTCATCAAAGTCAGCATCAGAATGCTTTCTGTCTCAGCTATAAATGTTATGCTTTGACGCATGAAAGCTACTGAGAAGGAGAAGTAATTTAACACCCTGAGTGCGAACAGAAATGTCCATTTATTGGGCTGTGAAGCGGGGAGTCTGGAGCTGAAGCTACTGCTGTTGGGCAGCACACACAAAAGTTTTTTCCCTTTCCCTTGCTTGTGTCTGCATGTCTGTTTAAGTTTCTTTTCATTCTTGTCCTTTAGGACCTAACAAAAGTTAGATTTTTAAATAAGTTCAAAATTATTTGCACCGAGCTGAACGTGTTTGCTGTGGCCTACAGTGGCAAAGGTCTATGAACGAATGCAACCTCTTCTACTTAACATCCCTCAGCAAGTCAGACTGGTGCTGAGAAGTTTAGATCCAAAATTCCCAAATCTTTAGAGAAGTAAGGGAAGAAGCAGCATTTCAAATCCTTTGCATCATTTGGCCTGCCATGCTGGTCTAGTTTTCTCTATATTTTCTTAGTCGTGGTTGCTTGTTGTTTTTCTGGACCAGGAGAACCCAATGGCTTGCAACATCACTAGTGCCTTGTCTCTCAGGGATTTAAAGACCCATTTAGAACCATAGGATATTTCAAGTTGGAAGAGACCCATAAGGATGGTTGAGTCCAACTCCCTGCTCCTCGCAGGACTACCTAAAACTAAATCATATGGCTAAGAGCATCATCCAGACGTTCCTTGAATTTCTTTAGATCTAAGAGGTGAGATTCATTCTGAGACCAAGACACCTAATTTTATGTTACATTAGGTGCCCAGATGGCCTCCAGTTGCCTTCCTAGAGGTATGCAAGACAGCCAGCTTGAGATCAGGGAGATAAGGTTCTGACAGAGACCGCTGAATGCTCAAGTTTAAGCAATGGGATCCTCGAGTAGGTGCCTGAGCTCATATGCTAATTAGTGGTGATCCAGCTGAAACAGTCAGGGGAACTGGAGCACTATCCACCCCACAAACCAATACATGCATTACTCTTAACGACGAGATGCTGCAATGGCCTCAACACAGGCATTTAGTGCCACCTGACATGCTGTGGGGTATCCGAGAGATCCGCGTGAAACTAGCAGGGAAGACAGAAGAACTGCAGAAGACTTGTACTCTTCTGGACACCCTGTGAAGACCAGAAAAGGTATCCCAGGATCTGTGCCATTAGAATGCCAATGTTTAGACAGCTGGAAAGGCCTGGACCTCTGTTGACTGTGACAGGATCTTACACTTTAGCTCACCTGGAGACAGTAGTTTATATGTCTTAGGAGCTAACTCTCACTGCAAGATACTGTCCTATTTCCAGGGCTTTTGAAGAACATGGATTAAACTGATTCTTTTATACTCCAGCTTTTGAGTTTCTCAAGAGCAACTGCCAAAATGTCTTTTTTTTTTTTTTTTTATAGCATACTTTTAGGTGGAGAAAGGATAGTAAGGCTTTCATATACAACTTTGATAGTGAGTCTGAGAGGAAATTGGATAATCTTGAATCTCCTAGTTTTGCAAAAGACTCTTAATAGGGTGCGCTTCACAGCGTATACATGGCAAAGTCAGCCAGCTCAGGAAGCAAGAACTCTCAAATTCACAGCTCCCACAGAAATACAACAAAAGATCACTTTCAAGTCTGGAAATTTCAGGTACCACTTCAAGTTCTATAATCTTTGTATTTAGGAAGTTCAAGTATGGTTTCATTTAATGTCTTTTTCTTTTTTTTGTTTGTTTTTTGCCAAATGCTTAACAGTGTCAGGCAGTGTTCATAGAATGGCTTTCCAGGCTCAAAAAGTCCCTTTACCAAAGGCAAACCGAGCTCTCAAATAAGTAACACAGTTTCTACATACTTAAGGACAACAAGTTTCTGTCACTGTTGATTATGGACCAAAACCTGAAATTTATTATATAAAAATTCAGGCAACATTTAAAAAAAATAATGAAAAGTAATTTCATTTTATAAACCATGTAAGCAATATGTCTGTACATTACTACACAGAATCCTAATCAAACCAGAAGCATTTCCTGAACCTTATAGGGAAATAACTGAAGATCGTAAAGGATTTTTTTGTGAAGGAATTGGAGAGTTTGCTTATATCCAATGTGGATTCCTAAACTAAACAAAGAGCATTCTTACATCAAACATAGAAAATATCATGTTTAAAATGTCATGCTGAATGCTACCAAACCTGCAACTTCCTATAGTTATGCAAATGTAGTGTCAAATCAAACAAATAATCTTATACCAGTAAAGGAGGGATTCAGCTCCGCAAATTCAGACACCTGAATTTAGGTGTCCACATGTGAGATGGGCATATGCTCAATGGAGATCGAAGGCTCAATTAATTTACCTAATTAGTTAGGTCAACTTAGACCAGGCAGATGTTTAGTGCCATGTGAAACTCCCAAGGATATCTCATCTGGCCTCCAACTACTATTCCAGGAGGAATTGTCACATTTGTCAACATCATATGGGTATCTCAGATACTGCAGGACATCTCAAATTCATATTGGCCTGTATTGGCCATCAGCCTACCCAAACCACTGGAGATTTCTGGATATAGTTCTTAAATTTGTATTGTACTGGAACAGAAAGATGCTGAGCCACAGAGGAGATCACTAAATAAAAGTGGCTTTAAATTTAGGCAGTGGAAAACTAGAGAATTAATGAAAAACAGTCTATATTCAGGCCAGAAGGTAAAAATGGAGTCTGCAGAAATTAAGATTGGAAGGAAATTAAGTATATTTAAACAAAGACAACAATGCAATGCTGCAAAATTGTCCTATTAAATAAGCCAAACTGGATGACAATTTTTAGATAGCAAATCCACCCCCAAAAGTAGAAACTTTTATTGATCTAAACCCCAACAATTAAACAAATGCCTTTTGCCTTCCAAACTATAAAGGTATGTCCTTGCATTAAGGATTGGTTCCATCCGTGCACTGAAAATTGGTTCTAATCTAATCTAACCTAATAAAGAAATTACAGCAGCTCATTTTATGGGGCATCCCTCTAACCATCTAGAGGTATGATTTAATTGCTAAACCTAAATGGCTACTGCTATTTGGAAGCTATAGAGTACCGAGAAATCCACATGAGGCTTGGAGATACGACAGAAGATTTAGGCAAGTCCTAAGCTCTTCTGAAGCAGCAGCTGGAGGCCAAATGGTCTACCCAGGGGTACCTAAAGTGACACTACTTGCTTACATTTAGCAATCTGAATCCTGCCCATTATGTCTGATGTTCCCTTCAAAGTGCACACAAGACATATATTTTCTCTTACTTCAGCAATAAGCAATAGCCATAACACATCACAGACAATCTTGTTATAAGTAATTTTCTGTTCTGTGTGATTCTGTGCCATAAATAAAATAATGGAGGATGTTATTGTCCCTTGAGCACAACATTTTTCATTTTATTATTCAAATATTTCCTCTTTATTTTGTTAAAACGTAGTAGTTGTGCTCTGTTGCTGGCCAGAATGTAAAGTTTAACGTTGTGTATTTCTGATTCTATTTAAATCAAAGCATTATCCTTATAGCAACTGAATCTACAGCTTAGCAGCATTGCACACTTTCTGGCAGGGTGGTGAAAGCAAGACATAAAAATAGCTCAAAACAGCAACAAAAACCTCTGGAGAGATCTCATTTCAAGAGAAAAAATATTTGAACACAAATCCAGTTCCCTCAAGGACTCTGCTCTTCAAAGGAACACAGATGCTTTGAAAACAGAAAGAAGTTCCCTCTGAGAAAATGTGAGACAGTATTGGCAGCTACTATACATTGACAAAAATTACATGCATGCTACATCCACACCTCTTTGGCAATGTTTCACCTTTTTGTGAGAGGAAAATGAGGCCATTACTGGTACATGCATGCATATATACATAGCCTCTGAAGACCTAGCTGTCCTGAAATATAAGAAGAGGAATATGATTCACTAGTAGGTCACTACAAATTAAAAACAAAACAACCAACAAAACCCAGAAAAAACAAATCACATCCCCCCCCTCCCCAATTTTAGAACAATATCTAAACAAATCCGGAATAAAAATTATAGAACCATGATGATGAAAAAGAACTCTGGCTACAACGTCAAGCTTCCAATGCAGCTATGTCACCAGCTCTATCCTGCCATCCTGCCTCCTTCCCAAATGCTCTCTATATCTTGGTGGTGGTGGCTCTGTGTCCCTAATAGACATGAAGATGACTTAGCACAGCTGGGTACGTTGCTGAAGCAAGGATTTAGGGTAGTGTAGGTGGGCAGATGGGAGTGGCATGCTTCAGCCCACATTTCTGATATTTTTTTTTCCTTGCAGTTTTGGTTTTGTATCTCCTCTAATGTGCTCCTAAGTGAAAAGAGTGCCATTCTCCTTTCTTGTTCCTCAGAAAAATCAAACGTTCTGAATGGCAAGCATTTAACCGTTCTGGAAGGATCCTGCAAAGTGCAATAGCTGGGACATACTGGAGCGCAACAGTCGGAAAGCAATCCCAAACGATATCTTTCAAAGCATTTCCTTCATCACTGTATTTAAGAGAATATAAATATGCTCGTAAGGGGAATGGGGAAGGAACTGCATCTCAGGGGTGAATTTTCCAAATTTTAGTGCAGCTTTAACTAGCTTTCGAAGCACTATTTTGGTAGAGGTTTTCTTACAGATGAAGATTTGTCTCAGGGGCAGCAAAAATAATTACCATGTAATTCTTTCTCCAACACACAGTTACCAGATTGTTTTTAGCTTGACAGGTATGCAAACTCTTTTCTTTGTAGCACACAGAAGGACAGGTCTCTGTTGTTTTGAAGAAGAATCATACAGTGCAAAACCTGGTGTTTTCTTATCTATCTGTCTTGCTGTCTGCAGTATTTTCAGTCAGTGTCTTCAGATGTTTTAAATCAGCACTTTTCTCTTTTTAAAAAAATTATGCAAATACGTGTAAATAAATGAACACATGCAGAAACACATGAGGGGAAGCAAGTATAATTAATCTTGGCAGATTCTTTTAAAATCAAAAGTGCTCCTCAGCAAAGGTCTTACAGCTGAGTTACAGTGTTTGAAAACAAGATTTATTACAATGGAAGTGTTGACACACAACAGCAATTTGGAACTGCAAATGTACTTCCCTCATGTATGCCTTACAGTCTTGACACTAAGATCAATCTACCCTTAGTGATATGGTGTGAAAGACCATAGACTCCTCTTCTGGGCCAGCTGTCCTCGCCACCACTTATTATCCCATAGATCAGCCAGGTGAACAGCTTATATGATGAACTGACCTAGTTCAAACAATTTTAACGTAGGAACCTTACCAATACACCTTGTTTTGTTTGATATGGATTAAGAAGGTTTTACATGAGGCCAGCCAGCAGATCTGGAAAGCCAATGGCGAATGAACACTTGAGAATGGCGCAGAGGGTGACCAGGGAAGGTGCGCTTGAGAGCCAGGGAAGTATCCACAGAAATCACAACTGGAGGCACAGAGAACTGTGTGTATGAGGGAGAGACTGAGCAGGAGAGAAGGATGCACAGGTGCTAGGTAAGGGAGCTCCTATGGATTTAAACCAGCGCAGAACTTTCTGATGTTGGGCAGTCAGTGGTTTACTCCAGAAAGGGGTTCTTAGATGAAAATACTGATTTCCAGGACACAGAAGTCACCTATTTTTGCCCCATCAACCATGTTCAGACATTAAGACAGTCAAGCTCTCCTCTTTGCTATTTGTTCTCTGCTAGCTAGGCTGCTCACTTGGTTTTTAAAAAATGTCTTTCTTGCATGTCTAGTTCTTCCCATGCATTTCGTAGCAAGTCTGGATGCCAGTGACTTCAATGGAGCAGAACCAGCCCATGGAATGTCATTAAAAAGATCCCCAGGAAGTGTCCTAATTTAATTTGAATATTTTAGTTTTATTAATGTAAGATTAAAATTCTCTGTGTAACTGAATGAATCCTTCAGCATTTTTCTTTCTTTCTTTCTAATAAGATGATAGGCTTCTGGAGACTTCTGTTATCAAGCCACTAAATTACCATAGTTATTAGTCTAGAGATCAGTCTATGCTGTAGTCTGCAAAAAAAAATAAAAATAAAAATATACTTACTAAACAGTAGAACCACTTTCTATGCACTTCCCACCATTTCTGCATTTTATTAAACTGCATGGGGAATCTTTACATTGTCCAACACTGCGACCAGAATTGGGGTGACCTTCTGGAGTCCCTGGTGATTTAAACTCTTGATTCATGCTGGTGCGAACTTGAACATCAAAAATGCAACCTCAAAAGTAGAAAGAAAAAATAAATTAAGTTTAAAATGGATACAGGAAGTCAAAACAAACCAAGCAAGAGGATAAGAAAAAGACTTGCACCTTGCACTCTTAATTTGTTTTGAACAAAATGGAAGTAATATTTATAGCAAGATAACTATTTTAACTACAGTTAGAACAAGGTTAGTAAAAGTATCTTTCTTAGGCTTTTTCCATATTACACACATTTTGTAGTTCTGTTTATATGGACACATAACTGGTAATTCAAAAACTCATATTAAGCAACTTAAAAATAACCTAGTTCGATGACTATTTGCAGTCTCCATATTATTTTTTCTTTGCTTTTAACAGTGATGGTTTTGGGCTACCGTTTCCTCGGTAAATCCTAACTAATGTTTCATCTGTTTCTCCGGAGCAGATAAAGCATGTTCTGTTCTCCTAAGTCTTGCTGGAGTGCTAAGCAAAAGCAGCCCAGAGCTCTGTGTAAACAACGGAAAGCACAGTGAGTACCCAAGAACTGGTAAGGTCACCATGGCAAATAAACTGGCATTTGCGTTGATGACTCGTTTAACCGTACCAGCAGAACATCTAGGTTAGAAAAAGTTCTTGAGCACTTGTAAACAAAGCATATAGTAGGTGCAAGAGTATTTTGGCCCAGCTTTATGAGTTCCAATGAATTTTTCATTTAATTTTCTTATTTCTTCTAATTCTTAGTCAGTGGGATGCAGATGAAGGACTCGGAGCAGCAATTTGAGCCTGTCATAGCAAGCACTATACAACTTTCTACAGAGGGATCAGCGGATGAATGCGCCTTCTTTCTGACCTGAATTCCCTTTGCTCTGCCAGTTCTGGGCCTCTTCTAGTGAGCGACTGCCAACTATTCTGAATAGCAGAGAGGTTTTCTGACACAGCCAAGTTTGCAGGAGGAACTCAAAACAAGTTTCTGAATTTGTAAGCTAAACTTTGAGGTTTGATCCTGAAGATCAGAGTTTGATGCAAGTAAGCTGAAATCACATGCAACAGGACAGTGCACTGACGGAGGATATACTATCTTTTATCTTTTGTCTAGTGACTCCTGAGACCACACTTAGACCTTTCTGTCAATGATTTTTTTTTTTACTCTCAATTGAATTTGTAGCTTTCACCCCAGTCAAGCAGAGCTCACAAACCACCAAAGAGCCACCAACAATGGATTAAGGAAACTTCAGAGATTATAATAAAAAATATGACTTTGTTACTCAGCTTTAGGTGTTTTTTTAGATATATCATTACCATACAAAGAATTTTTTCAAAAATTTCTTACTAGTCTCCCTTACCTGCTTGCAAGCACCTGGTACTAATTTGACTAAAAAATACACAAAGCAGGCATTTTTCAAGAAGATGTACTAAAAATGCAGCAGGAGAACACAGAAATAGATACATAGATAAACTGTGGTCTGTCTGAATTCAGTACTGAATTTACACATTTCTAAAATTCTACCTGTCCTAAAGTACTTTGCTTTTCCCCTGTTTTTCTTGATTGTAGTGGGGTGTTTGACTGTCCACTGTTGCTCTGAGCTGTGACCCAGTGCGAAAGAGGTTCCTCAACAGTTCAGCTTTACGGCAAGAGCTTCTTTTGCCTTTTCCTCCATTTAATACTATTTGCTGTCAAACAACAGATTGCTCCTATAGCCACACTTTATGCTATTTATGAACAGGACCACAGGAACAATCAGTTGCTCCTCCCTCTCTGCTCTTCACTTATTTCTAGATGCAAGTCCTGGCTCTCCATCAGTTGCTTCTACGGCTAGTGACTGTATCCTGCAGTCGTGGTAGCACACACCACAAAACATCAGAACCTTGCCTTTTTTTTCCTCCCTGACACCAGATTTCTCTCTGCCTCTCTTAAGAGATGTGAGGTATGGAAATTCAGCTGTTACTTCTGGCTTTTTCCAAATAATTCTCTATCTTGTTTTGTGTAGGTGAGTCATACTGTTGAGTTGTGCAGACCTGAACATGAAGCAGATGGCTTTATAGCCCATTTCAGATTGTCCATAATGAGCAGGCTGAGTCTCTTTCGCCACAAGACTTTCAGCTACCTAAACCCCATGCTGACTTTTTACAGCAGCAGCAGTATGCTCTGCTACACACCTCAGAAAACTCTCAAAGGTCCCTTAATTACACTGTTACAGGACAACGAAGAAAAGCTGGACACTTAAGTAAACTATCCTACCATGCTCTCATTCACAAAAGGCTTCTGTAAGCCCACAAGGAGCTACAAATTCAGATGAAGCTCAAAGTTCAGAGCACCTCAAACTCCACATGAACTTGGCTGCTTCATCGGAGTGCCACCTTTACTAGTTCCTTCAGCTTCTAACAGGGGCTGCAGGAAGATTTCTAAACTGCTTAAGGTACCATCAAACATTCTTCTAGCCTATCAAAACAATCTGTAGGTGCTGATCCCCAAATTTTCTACACTTAAAATTCCCAATCTTTTGATTATTAAATTACAGTTTATTAAAGACATTTATTTTCAGTCTCTTCCTCCCCCATGGAAATTACTTGAACAACAACTGCTACAGGCGTGCAGGTAAGGGAGGAAAAGGTCTGAAACAGTAGCTGTACAGAGTAAAAATCCTAAATGATTGCCCACTGACACTGGGGACGGTTAGTCAGCAGCAGCAAGGCTGACCTCAGTGTTTCTTGATCCAATAGTAATCGCTTATAAAAGGAGAGGTACACTCTGGTATTAGAAGCAAAATGGTTTTAATAAATCACGTCTTTAAAGGCAGCCAACAGCAGCTTTCCAAAAGCCCGAGTGGTTTAATCAACTATGTCCTAGACAAATTTATCTCAACTGTCACTTCCAGAGTTTTTCTGTGGGCTCCCTATAGCTGCGGACTGCAAAATGGTTCAAAATTTTCCTTTATGTTAGTGATACTGCACTTCCCACTGGAGAAGGGCTATGGAGGTTTATTCTGATTCTGAGGATCCTGAGCTAAACCAGTGACAATGGTCAGAGCTATCAGGGAGAAGAATCTAAACTACTTTACCACAGATAAAGGAAGTCCTCTTAGAGAGATGCTGTAGAACAGGGACAGATAAGAAAACAATATATCATGGCAAACTTCCATTTTTATCAGAAGTATTAAAAACATGTAGCAAAACTACTCTTTGCATCATGTTTCTTAGTTATGGTAGTGAAATAACAAAAAAGCCACAGGATTGTCAGCCAAGGAGACCCTAGTTTGTTTCCTTATAAGACAGAGATTTTGGATCTTTATTTCACAGGAAACTGAAACAATCTAATGCATATTTTAAAAGGAACTGAAAACAGTATAATCTTTACCTTGAAAGCCATTCTTAAATCCGGATCCCTTTGGTAGGAGTTCTGGAGTATACTCGCGATAGCCTCCTAAATAAAACTGACTGAAGACATTGAGTCCAACCAGTCTCCCAGGAGAAGTGACAGTTTTATTCTTCTGATCATCCACCTTTCAGTGAAACATTCATATTTGTTACAACAAAGGAATTTACCTTATTTAGGAACGCCTAACGAAAACATCCTCCAAACTTAACAGAGAAACACAAAAGTAATTTTTAAACTTTCCATATAAAATGTGAAAAAAAATAACATTTTCATCTGAAAGCTATCCTTCTAAAGGAAATAATTTCTTACCTTCAGCCAGCCTTTTTGGAGATATCTGCCAAGATGGACGACATGAATATGCAGTGTTAGATCAAGTGGTTTACTAATGATTGTTGCTGTGCCAGAACCTAGATTGTAGCTATATACTACTCTGCCATTACGGAGGCCTAACTCCAAGAAATCATCTCCATTCAGACCTGAAAAGACAAACATAGAATAACTACTTATTCCAGGATTTAGTGAATACTGATGCATAAAAATATTCTCCAAATCCACTGAAAATATACCAGTTTAGGAAAATCTTATCCAGGAAGGTTTTAAGTTTTGTATGTAATTTTAATATTCTCTGTTTAACTTGTAATACTATTTCCAGTATTTTTGTGGATTTAAAATAGAAACTACAGAGATTTTGAACATATTTATAGGCTTTTTGAAGGGAGTTCTTTTTCACACTAGGGTAGATTAGTGACATCCACAAAACCTGTTGAGCCTGGTGGATTTTGCAGTCATTGCTGTCCTCTCCCCCTGCAACATGAATAAATTCTCAGCTTTCTCCAAAATCTTTAAAAAAGCAAATTGAAATTCCACATTGCATGTGAGAATAGCCCATGACTTAATTCTATTGCAGTATGCTTTCATGGTAGGTACTTTAACAGCCTCAAAACTTGAGGGCACCCACTGCTGCAAGGTGAGGGGAGCACCAGGGCTACATGTGGGCCTGAAGAAGCTCTAGCAGCTTCTGTTAACCTCGGTCAGCTGCCCTTGGCCCAAGGGGCCCTGGAGACTTTATTGCAGCTGCCCCTGATTAGAGCAGCTGTAGAGTATTTGTTACTGAAGTTTCTCTGGTCAGAACAGCTGTATGCTTTAATTCTCTGAAGTCTCCTTAAACTTTCAGGTTAGAACTCATTCACTTGCAAATTTGCAGTAAATAATTTAATTTCTTTACATTTAGGACTACATGTTGTAAGTGTAGTCTGTGTTTTTCAGGCATGATACTATAAAATCTTGTTTGAAAGATTTTCAGTCTGACATAAAGCCTATGAGCATGAATTCAATTCCTGGACCCATTCCGTGTCATCCAAGTAAATGGATTTTTATGCTGGCATCTTTGAAGACAATTCAATCCTTTTTCCCATGTAGGCAAAAGTGGAACCAGCATTCCATTTATTTTGTCCAGAAATATGCTACCTCAAGCATCAGATTAACTGTTGACTTTATCTACTGGAAGCAGTTATACTTCTCCTTAATGAAAATGAATGTATACAAACTGATTGTTTACGGTGTGTTTACAAAACAATCAAGTATTGAAGAGATTATTTTCCTCCTAATGAAATTATATCTTAAAAAGAATCAAGAAAAAGCTGTGTATATTTTTATCCTACTTGTTCAATGAATATTTGAAAGCCTGTAAGGATAGGTAATAAAAATAAAGCTTACCTTGGCCCTTCTGTCCAGTGAAAAAAATCAGGTTATCTTGTAAAGCTGAATGGTGGTTTGCCAACTGAAATTTCAAGCGGAATTCATAGTAGAAAGTGATATTTGGGATTGTAGAATAAGCTAGGAATGAGGTATAGCCAAAGACATCTGTGCCACTGAAACTTGGTTGGCTAATATTAATAGCTGGATCAAAAAAAAAAAAGAAATTCAGTGTTAGGGCAAATTCTTTAACACATGTATTTGCAAGTTCTATTTAATAGCCCATTTTAGAACTTAAAAAAGAATAAATAATACTAAAAATTTGATATGTTGTAATATTTTACACACATGCAGATATTGTTTGGCTTTCCTCTGAGTGTAATCTCTTTATTTTTCAGCTTGTGTAAATAGGCTTATTTTACAAATGAATTATTGGCAGCTACTGCCATCTCCTGGATTCTAGAGAACATTGTTACCAATAAAAGTACACTGCAATATTTACTCTAAACTCAGACAGACAAAAGAAAATATACAAAGAAATTATCCTGTTAAAAGAAATGCCATCTCTGACATGCATCTGAGTGAAAGTGAGTACAACGATGTGCTGAAGAGGTTAAGGAATAACAATTCTTCACAGGTAGAGAAATAATAAAAAGAAACATCATAAAAGGATGAATTTGCAGCACAGTAAATAGGACCTATATGAATTACATCGTTTACGTTATTTGCTCCATCATTTGAACTGTCTGAATATTCAGGAATTGAGTATCTAAAAATGTATAATTTACAGTACTGACAAAGTTAACCTTTCTTTACTGTCACTTAGGTTCAATTTAATGAAAATTTCCTTTATGTTGTGCACTGACCAAGCAAAGCATATAGCTTTTTCTAAAATTCCTTTGCCAACTGTATACTCCTGCTTCCTCCAAAGCTGTGAAGGCTACAAGGTCATTCAAACGCCTGCCAGTTTTGTGACACAGAAGTTCGTAATGTATGCTGAGAAAAACTGTGGGATTACAAAAGCAAAGAAAAAGCAAAGAAAATCAAGCCTAGACACATATCCGTACTGATAAACAGTCAATAGAGCACTGGCACTAAGCACCGCACGGCCCTAGGGGCTGCTTGCTGGAGCCAATTCTTGTTGTTGATGCTCAGAGCAGAGATAACATAATGCTCATATTGACAATATGGTTTGGTGAAAAACAGAAGAGAGAGGAAGAACAGCTGACTAAAGCTTAACCCTGAAAGACTGGGTTTGGGGCTAAATTTAAAAGATGCGAGCAGTTATCTCCAACCAACCTGAGCACTGGATCCATCTTTACTAATGAAGGCAGTAGGAGGGATTGGGGGAGGAAGGAAGACGTAGTGCACCATGTACAAGCCAGATTGGGAAGTGCTAGTAAAGAATTATAAACTTCCCATCTATGGGAATCTATGTTAGCCTAAGTACCTTTAAGCATCTGGCCCTAAATACTTCTAGTGTGGGAGAAACAATCACACGTAATTATGAAAATTATAATCACCATCCCTAGTTTGAGGAATCTGTTTCTAAATTTGCACCCTGGGAAGCCTGCCATATTGGCACTGAAGTGGCAGACGTTGCCTTAGTACCTGCATCTGGCAAAAGGTGCAGACGTAGGCTCTGACAAACCTTTTCTGGCACAGACTTGGAGTCTGCAGCAACACAGAGCGTACCGTCCCATTTATTAAGCACCACATCATGCATGTGGCATATTACGCCTTGCTCTGTGATCTTAAAAGGGAGCCAGGAAATTTCCATATGAAATGCTGATTTTGTCCTAATTAGAAGTAAACTGGCAATGAGTTTGTTCTCGATCTAGTCTGACTGAACGTAACCTCAAGTCTCAGACCTTTGTGAGTCATGTGCTGCATTGTAGGAAAAGCACAACTCTCCTGTATGTCAATGTGGCGTTGGCCGCAGCCCAGTGTTCCCTCAGATCACCTGAACACGCCTCAGGGAGGCTCAAGTTCGGCATTTTTTGCTTCTCAGGAAGCTATGACAGACAGGCACCTCCTTTAATATGAAGTATTCTTCCTTTCTTTTTTTTTCTTTGTGTTTTTTTTTTTTTCTATTTATTTAATAAAACATAAAATATTTAAGAGACAGGAAGATTTTAAAGTAAAGGAGGTCTTTGTGTTTGTTGTCTTGTCTTGCTTCCCTTTATAATGGGAAAGGCAAATTCTATCACGTACCTCCACAGAGCCAGGTAACTTGTTTTGCTGACAGAGATCACTTCTCTGATGTGATGAAGAGACAGAGAGTCTCCTCCTGACAAGTTTCTCCCAGCTGGGTAAAACACTTTATTCCCCGGATGAAATACACCATTGTGGGAGCTTTCTGACTGGGGAGTTATTTTCTTGCCTTTCTATGTGCTCCTTTCAACATTCCCTATAGAGGTGGGTTGAGCATTGACAAAGGAATGTCCTGCAAAGTGATCTACAACAGAAGGACCTGGACAGTAGAAGGATGCTACTCCCACTGACCAGGTGCTGCACAATGTACAGAAAATTGTTATATATATCTCCATATTCTTAGATTATTACTCTGAACCAGTTTCAATTTCACTGCAATTTTGACACATCCTAGAAGAAAAGGCTCAAGGATCTCAATTCATACTTGTAACTAAAACCGTATCACATTTAAGTAAGAATAACTTTGGCCCATCAGCCGGGGGCAGCCAGTTTGGGGCCACCGAGACAGAACTCAGCTTTTCTCTGTGCATTTCCTTAGGTAACAAAGTGACAGACAGATTTATGTCATGGAGGTTTTGTTGGAGTCACGACAAAACTGTGTTGACGATAACAGAACTGTTCCTGTTTAAGGTTATTTTAAAAAATTACTTATCTTTAAACAACTTTATCTAAAATGAGGGGCATGTGACTAGTCTTTGAAGAAGGCAGAAGTGGGAACTGGCCTCAATAAATTAAACATGTTATCCCAAACTTAGTTTGATAAGTTCACTGTCATAGGAAGTTGCTATCATTTGACTCCAGAGACTAGTACCCCCATTTATATATGGCCTGTGATACTACACATGGCCTGGGCTCCCCACAGTACGGCAGAGGTTGGCCATTCTGTCTTAAACTGTGCTTTCGCCTGTTGTTTCCTCCTGCTTTTAGGATAAAGTCTAAGAAAACAGGCTTGAGAGAAAAATTACCAGGCCAAATTGATGATGAAATTTTATAGCAATAAATTAATAGAATATGGTACAGAAAGATGAGCAGTTTTATTAAAAATGTTAATACCAGTAAATACAGACAGCACTACTCAGTGTCTGCAGACAGGTCGTGCATGCTGTTATTTGGTCAACTGTCAGATGTCAAAATCTTGACACTGTCAAGTAGGCTTAAAATGCTTCTTAGAGACACCTCAGTGACGGTCCAAGTTTGAAACACCCTAGGCAGAAATGACATGCTTTGAAGAATATTGTGCAAAGTCCTGACGAAGGTATATCAGAGAATGTCAACGTGACATGTTACTTAAGAGTTCCTGAAGGTAGGACAGCTTCTCTGAGAGGGCGCTGAATGAATGGCCTACATCCATGATCTTTAACATGGGTGCACCCTGAATGAACATCTATCTGAAGGCAAGAAGATGGGAGCTCCATCTTCAACCCAAAATGTGGTACGTATTCTGGTTTGGACTTTTACCTATACTGCAATTTTACCGAGTGTTTACCAAAACTGGGCATGAGAATTGCACTTTACTTTCAAGATCTCCATATGGGGAAAGCTCACATGTAATCTTACCTTTTGCACTCTCCCCAAAAAATCTAGTATGTAATAATTTTTCTGCTATATTGTAATACAAAAAACATTTTATTTCACATTGGTGTTTAATAATTGTTAGGCTTTTTTCATTTCACAGTATTGCATACCTATTTTTTTCTATATTTATTTACTATAGGAAAGAGACATAAGCCTCCCAGTCTCCACATGTACATAATGGGTGGCAGTCATCTGACCAAAGGAGGCCATCTGTGGTATAGGCATCTGTGTAACAGCTGACCATCTAAGGTTGCACTTTATGTCAGTGGAAAAATTAAGCACATTTAGGATGCAGTGTCTTTCATATAAAACACCTACCTTGTACCAGTCAGGTGAAGAGTATGCTAAAATGCTTATTTCACCCCACCAAATACAAAAGTAGCATTGGGTTGTCAGTCAGAGTAAAGTATTATAGACTTCAAAGTCAGGTGGGGTGAAGCCTACCTTCTCTGTATCCTGCAACTCCTTCCCATTCTGCATGTTCTTTGTCTCTGTTCTTCATTGCCAAAAAAGCTAAATGATTTAGAAATTCTGAACTTATACTCTCTGAAATCAGAGACACCTGTTTCTCATTTTAAAGAGTGGGTACCATAGGGCACTCGGAAACTAAATTATTTGCACAAAGTTGTGCACAAAGTCTGGCGTGTACTGAAGAACTGAGCGTAGATCTCTGAACTCCAGGTCAGAGCACGGTCCCTAAACATTCTTTGCAAATTTACCTTTTGATTTCTTACCCCTGGGTGTCTGAGCACAGCCCCTTTCAAAACATCTGACAAGAAGCAATTTTAATAAATAATGTCCTTCTTTGATGACTTCAGCATCTCCTCTCAGCTCTTCATGGTCTTTTCATTTAGTTTTAACTGTGCGTTTTGCTGGGGCCATAAAGTACATTGAATAACATACCCAGCATCACAGGGGTTTAAGCCATCCCTGCCATGCTATAGGTTCCAGATGTGGCAAGAGACACCACCAGCCAACAGCTTTTGGGATAAACAATTTCAGAATAACAGCACAGTAACAACTACAGACCAGTAGTACAATTACGCAACTCAAAACAACAGTAAGTCCAGTACATCACTAATAAACAGTGGGCTAAACTTAGTATCTGAGCACACAAAGACGTAGGTAACAGTGGTTATCAGGAGGCCAGCAGGAAGAGGGATGTGCCCTTTTCTCCAGATGAGCAACTCAGACCCACTGACGGGTTTAGGGAATTTCAAATTCCCCGATCAGACTGTCCTTTTTTATTGCTGACTTGTGGAAGCACTACCTGCGCTTGTTAACCAGCCATCCTGCCCCAGTCCTGCTCCCCTCCTTGCTGGTCCTCCCCTGCGCATGCACAGTGCTTGGATGCTACCTGAAATGGTGCGTGACCGCCGTATGGAGCTAGATCTGTATAAGGTATGGGGTCACCAAATGCAGAAATATTGTATAAAGCAATAGGAGCCCCACAGGCACATTTTATGAAAACCGTTATATGTTATTTTGGTTTACTTCTTCACAGTTTTCTCCACAGTGTTGAAGCAGTTTCTCACACCCAGTAAAAGTCAGATGTGATATCTGATAACCACACTATCCTTAGCAGGTCAGTACGTGCAGTAAGTGTTTGTACATAGTCCTCCCTATGTCGGGCTCTGAAGAGTAAAATGTACTTAGAAATGTTAATTAATCCTGAGTCAAAAGCTTATACTTCTGGCTAATTCAATATATCTAGCTTGACAGATATTCCATATTTTAGCTGTTTCTGGACTGCCACTTATAGATTTTGTACCATGTTTTTAATTACGTTTCTTCTCTACCCTAAGTATTATTTATCAAGAGATCTTTGTCCAATCACAGCAAAAAGTTAAAGGTTATCAGTAAACATGCATCAGTATAAAACATTCAGTCTTTGAGATGTCTTTCATGCAATGACCTTCATTAGTTTGATTTTAATACAGACTAGTTTGCCATACTCTTACATATTTTTAACTTAAAAATAATAAAAAAAATTAATAACCCTGTATGAAAAATACAGTGATTATAAAAATTGTGTCAAGCAAGATAACACCCCCTTTTCCTTTTATTCTCTCTTTTCATTACAAAGCTATGGAGCCAAGACTGTGCAGAAAATTCTATAATCTTACAGCCCTCTTTTCCTTGAAACAGTCCTTCAAAATGTTATTTATAAAGTGTTTGGGGCTGGTTGAAATAGCAGAGGGCACAGCTAACCACCCTGGATTATTTCCCTTTTCCTGCCTAGACACTTCCCAAGCTGATTTCCACTCTTGCTCTTGCAGCGTAGAGTCTGAAGTGGTAAAGAAGAGAGACGTGTCCCAAAGGCTCTGATTACGAGCCATGCAAAACCCCACTCCAAATTAACACTGCCTGAAACACACACCGCTCTGACAGAGGACCGAAGCCTTTTATCAACTTCTTGTCCTTGATCTTGTCCTGTGTCTCTCTGTCAGCCCTATGCCATTCATCATTGTCCTCTTCAGCATTCCCAGCGCTGAACAAGTAATAAGGTATGATATGTCCCATTGCCTCACAAACAAATAATGACAAATTATCCCATTATATATATATTAATATGGTTGGCTACCTACTTCCCTAACATTCTGCATCTTATCAGACATAAGCATAAAAGTGAGAGGTAAAAAAAATCAACTATAGTTTGAAAAAAATCTCAACAAAGAGGAGAGAATAAAGTGACAAAGAAGAAAGAGAATAATGGTTTCATTATCTTTGAATTTTCTGTTATGAGTTAAAATTAATGTTCCTTTCAGTGTTCACTGCCAATACATCTTGAACCACAGCTTTACAATATGTTGCAAAAAACAAGACAGATGAAAGGGATAGAAAGAGATGAAGACTTCAGGCTACAGAATTACAATCAGATAATCCAATTTTTTATATTATCATTGACTAATTGTGAACAGTTATCAGCTCAGTGTCTGTCTCCAGGATCAGCAGACATATACACTGTGGGATGGGTATTATTCAGTTCTCCTAAATACCAGCTCACATGGACATGTAATTTATGTAGCATAATTTGGGAAGGAGAGGTAAAATAGGGAGCTAAGCTGGTATCTAGAACAGAATAGAATAGAATTTCAATTGGAAGAGACCTACAAGGATCATCAAGTCCAACTGCCTGAGCACTTCAGGGCTGACCAAAACTTAAAGTATGCTGGTATGGGCACTGTCCAAACACCT
>NW_009601795.1:52764-54871 GCF_000690535.1 Cariama cristata | reverse complement strand
GGCGCGGGGATAGCTGAAGCAGGGTCTGCTGCTTGCGTGACAGCCGAAGTGTTGCCTCCGGCTGCAGCGCATTCTCCCCGCCCTGGGCTGTGCAGAGAGCCGGGGTCTGAATTTCCCAGCCCCTGCTTCTGCTGACAGGTGTATTTAAAAAACGGGGAAAAGGAGATCCAAGTCTAATAGGTTAGCGAGAGCCAGAGGTAGTACTGTTCATATATGATCATTTTTATTTAAAGCCTCCTTTTCTCCTGACTTATTTCCACTGTTTTTGTGCTTGCTGATTGTGTGGTGAACTGATTTTTCTGGATGAATCAACAATATGTTAAAAAAAATGTATTAAAGTATAATGGTGTAATGTGGGTGAGTAGGCCACTGACAAGCATATGGCACTGCAATACCCAGTCACTCGTGGACTTGTAAGAGCCCACTGTTATCTTGATTGAAGCAGTGGGATGTGTGTCATCATCAGGACAAATTATAAGGAGAAAAATCTGTGAGCTTGTGAAGTCAGATTTTTCTGGGAGGAAAATACCAAGAACAAATTTGTACACTGAGGATTTATCTATAAAAGACCAAGAGTGATAGTTAGGTGGTAACAGTCATATGGTTTTCTTTCGCTGAACTTACATGTTCATAGTGAAGGAAAGTAAAATGTCACAGAAGGCGTGATAGTTCATTTTATTTAAAAACAGGTAGTTCACAAATAGAAATATTTTCATGTCGGCAGTTGTAACAAAAATAGACCTTACCTTAATTGTAGAATGTGGTTTTTCCCACCTTGCCAGCTAGTGTAGACAGTGTCAAGGAAATACATCACTTGAAGAAATGTAATGTGGAACTAGTAAGCTTTCTGTCATTAATTCAAAATCTTGTTATTCCTTGCAGATGGGAACACAGTTTCACAAATCTGTTTATTCTAACTGTACAAAATCAAATGTAGTCTTGGACAAAACCATGTTGTTATACAGATAAGTTTTATTACATTTCATCAAAGGTTTTTGTAGCGTATTCAGTGATTTGATTTTGATTATGTAAGTTACATAAAGTGTATCATACCTATTTTATTCTCTCCAAATGCCATTCCTGCCTGTGTGCAGCAGTGTATGTATTGGTGTGTTATTTCTTTTAAGAAGTTTAATTATGGGTAATATAATGATAACAATTGTTCTATTTAATCTTTTCTCTGTCTCCTTGGAAATGGTTTCTTTGCTGGCATGTTAAAGTGAAGCTATCTGTATTTGTGTACTTTAAAAGTAAGTCTGAAAGGACCCGATTCAACTCCGACTTTATGTCTTCAGTTGGAGTTAGATCAGCTCTATGTTGTCTAGTTTCATGGTGAGATTTGGTGCTTTTTGAGGTACAGCGAAACAATATAGTGGATTCCCACTAATAGATACTGTAAGCATTGCATTTCATAAGATTTGTACCTTGACATCATGTTACTGCAATGCAATGCTATGTGAAGATTTAGTTGACTAAGACTGTTAAGGAATTTTTTTTTTTTTTTAATTTTAGAGAGATGTATGAATTGCTGGAGCATATGAAAGCGTGTCTCTGGGATATTCTTATTAATAGGCGACACGATACCATGTAGTCGCATTTCCTTTGAGAACTTTAATAGCATTAGGCATTATCTGTATGGATAGAATTTATGCTTATGGATGAAATACTGTTTTCTGATGCCTTTAGAGAAGTGCTTAAGGATACTTTGTCATGTTAATTTTTTCTTATTTGTGCATAGTCTGTATCAATGCATCAAGAAAATCTGAATATTAGAGAGAAGAGTATGTTGCTGTTACTGAAATCAATGCAATATTAGTGTATATTTCCAACATGTAAAACAAAAGTGTATTCCAGTATTGTGTCACTAGAAATCTCAAAAATACCTAAAGAAAATATATAGTTAGTCTATAGTCAGAGGATGCTTTTTCATATCTTATTTATTTATTTATTTTTTAAAACTTACAACATTCTGTCTAACCAATCAGATTCATAAACTCTTTGATGTGTTAATACATATTGTAAGTGGAAGCAGAGACATAATTTAATAAAAAAGGGTTAAAATATCCATCTTTTTGTTGGTGGAGATAATCCACCTGAATCCTGCTGA
>NW_009601795.1:0-52690 GCF_000690535.1 Cariama cristata | reverse complement strand
CCCCCCCCCCCCCCCCCCAAATGTAGGTCCTATTCTGTGATACGTGAAAGCAGAGCTACAAATGAAAACAAAAAAGATGGACACTGATGTGTCATGATGGGTTAAGAATAAATTGTTATAAACTGGCTGAGAATAAAACAGACAATTGAACAAACGGAAGGAAGCTATGCCGTGGGCTTGCAGTAGGAAGTGGCAGAGCCAGAAACTTGGTTGTGTTTAATGTGGAGCTTGATCTGGTTTACTTGGGGCTGTAGAGTTTTGGACTCAGTGATGGAGGAAGTTGCTGGAGTCTCAAACTGCTGAATCAGACCCTTTCCTGTGTTTGTGCGGTGGTGTAATCCAATATGTAGGAACCTAAATGAGATGAGTAGGATGTTTTTAATCGTCTTGCTGGGGGAACAGTATTTGGATACAAAACCCACCATCATCATGCTGCTAGTACAGATCGAGTGCAGCAGGGACTAACATTTACTAAGGTGTTCAAGAAAAATGTAACTATTGATCTGGGAGCACCTTAAAAGGATAAATTAACATAGATATTTACTGAAATCCCAATATGTGCAACCTGAATGCTTTTACAATAGGGAAATACTAAATCACATTATTAAGAGGGTCTACTTGTGTAGTTCATAATTTCATATCACACTGAATATTAGGTTTCTCTGTTGCAAGGAGAAGGAGCAGGCAAATAACAACAAGAAACAGGATATTCTAGCAACTCTAATAATTCTTCTCACTAATACTCCCTTCTGTTTCTTAAAGCATTTGTCGTCTGTACTTTGAAAGGCTTCCTCTGCTTTGGCTTACTCGTGTATGCTCCCCTTGGTGCAAGGGAGTGCAGAGTCGTGAAATAAGACAAAAAGCTCAGTTAGTGGTAAGTTTTCATTGTGAAGAATATTATGGAAATGACTGAGACTATTTCGTATTTACATTTCCTGCATCTTTTAAGAATGATTGGTCGTTATCTGAGGCAACTTAGGTTACAGAAAAGAATGCAGATGAAATGCATTTGAATTTTGACAGGATCCAATTCCCCTGTTCAGTGCTGCTGTTAAAAGAATGTGTGATGTAGAAGCCTGGATATTAAATGATACCTGCTTCTTGTAGGATATCGCACAGGCACATTTATTTTCAAACATAGGAGTAAACTTACTTGAAATCAGTGGGGACTAACCAGCACGTCTGGAATTAAGCGCTGATCTAAAAGCTTTGTTGACTCAGAGTCTTTGTGTTCAGGCTGGTGCTTGGATGTAGAAGCCCAGGCTTATAATGAAGGATGCCTGTTTTATCATTAGGACCATCCCTAGGGAGAAAAGTGCCATTGTTTGTTTATGTTCTAAGTAGAGTCATATTTACAATAATCAAATAATTAAAAATGTCACTTAAGAGAAAGAAAGTATCAAAGATTGAACCTCTTGGGTGTCTTTACAGAACTATGTGGAAAAAAAACATCCTACTCATCTCATCTGCCAGAATGGATGTTTTCCATTTTTTATTACTGGTTCCTGTTAATATTTGTTTGAAATGGGGATAACAATTTCTATTTGGCCCATTGTAAGGATTGATTCATGTTTCAAATTAATACATACCTTTTTTTTCTGATGAAGGCAGGATACTGTGCTTAGAACTGAAGATGTTTGCAGAGGTGCACAAGAATTTAGCATAGCAGCTGACTGCTCAGTGTTACTAGTAATTGTTTCAAATTTTGCCTTTTTCAAACAAATATTAATATTGAGCAACTATAACTATTAGGTCTTCCAGTCTGATCAGTGGGAGTAAGTTTCAGCTTTTCCACCCTTGTGTTTGAGCTAGGAGGCATACTGATCACATTCAGCTGAGTCCAGCTGACTTCCTCACTTTCTGTAGTATTGAGGAAGCCTGTCATCTCTCAACTGAGATCTGTGTAGCTACTAGAGGCAGAAGTTTCTAAGAAGTTTGACTTACATGCTGTGAAACCATTTATGATAATAATTTGCTAGAAGTACCTAAATTCTTTTTTTTATAAGATAGGCAGACAACTTCCAGTGTATGAAAAGTGTAATAGTTATGTCACCATAATAAGAATTGTTGAGGCTATATAGTTGTCAAAAACTTGCCCTCTCTGCATTAACACTAGCATTAATACTACACTTGGAAAACAAATACAGAAAATGTGTCATTTCAAGTCTTGTTTTTTAAATATTCTGATGTTGTCTTTTATAAAGTTCTTCAGAACTCTAAACACTAAACAAGAAGAGAATCTTTTAAGTTCTTAAAAGATGTTCAATCTAACTGATCTGTCTAGAAAATAACATGACATTAGTAATTTCAGACAAAATTTGACTACAAAAAACATGTTAGATTATATTGAAGGTTGTCATAAGTAGTAATAATATGCAAGTAGAATATAAATACAGTTTTTATTAATAAAAACTTTTATGTTATATACATTCCATCTAATTATGTTACGATGTGTATTAAGTTGTTAGCCCTTGGTGCAATGCTGTACCATGAAGTCACTGTTGCATAGTATTTTGTTAGACTAGCATGTTCATCAGTGGAATACAGGTTCCAGGAATACTGAAAATTTAAAGTTTTTGCTTATTTTACAAACTAGAGAAATAATTTAGAGTCATGGTTATGTAATGTGATATATGATCAGGAACCAGTCAAGGTCAACGAAACTTGTGAGAATTGTGGAGAATAAATAAGAGCCTCAGGCTCCAGGTGGGATTTACAAAATGGTTCAATTTTACTTGACTAAAATTTCCAAAAGTTAATGAATTGGGGTGTGTTAACTTAGGATTCCCATGATAAGCTCCATTAGAAACGTGTTATGTTTTAGAATATTAAACACATTCTTTGAACAGAAACAGCACATTTCAAACAAGGCATCTGGAATTGTTCATTCCCTTCAAAGATCTTGATGCTGTATTCTACTTTTCAGAGCTCTAGACTGCCTTGAACATATCATTCTTGGGCTTTGATTCAAGAGTACCTGCCTTGAAGTAGTTGATAAGCTGCGGACGTTTTAAAAGGGCTCTTACAAATCTTTCTGCTTTAACCTGTGATAATTCCTCTATCCCCCCCGATACATGTACTACAGCCCATCTCTTAGCAATTCACTTATTAATTTTATATTAATTAAGCAATACAAATAAAAGATGAAGGAAGGGGATAATCAGATGTAGTAAATTTCATTAATAATTAATTTTTTTAAAACTTAAGGTTCAGATGCCAGAACTGTAGAACATTGCATTATAGTTTCAGTATTCATTTAAAAAGAGTAAACTCTGTTTCTCTGATTACAGAGAACACATGGAGAACATAAAGCAAGATGCAAAAGTGAGAAGGATTTAAAAAAGCCTTTTTTCAGATTTTTTGAATAATTTTGTTTCAAGTCAAACACTTTAGGCCTTGTCTCATGAATTTGGACTCACTGAAGCTGACACTCGGGTTTATCTTGCAACTTTGTAGTCTTAACTTTCGACTTGTATTCCTTGTGGAAATTTCTAGTACTTGAAAGAGTTCCTGTTACAGTACTGCACGAGTGATGCTGGAAATGGATTCTTGAGAGTTTCATTGCTGCATCCAGCATTCTGAAAAGATGGGGTGAAATAAATCCAAGTCTGTCTCAGGTCTGTTATTGCTTCTCTTTGCTAAAACTGTAGGAGTAGCAGAGGGACTGCTTATATTTAATTTCTTTGCAGTTGTCCCAAAGTTTCCTCAGCAACCATAGAGTCAAACCCCCATGATTTTGTGCATATGGATATCTTGCTTCATATTCTTCCTTTGATGCACAACACACTGCAAAGCTTCCAGGTTCCTGGTAGTGATATTGGTTGGATTTTTCTTTGGTTGGTTAAATAATATTTTATTTTCTTATAAAGACGCTTAGAAATCAATGATTTTGTAAAGGATTGAAGGGAGTCTTTCAGTTGTGATATTTCTTCCCATGAAATTATATTTTGAAAGTTAAATGTGATTTTAAAAACATTTTTCTGAATCTCAGAAGCTAACAAGTAATAGCCATAGGTTATTCTGCAGCAGAATCAAATGACGGATGGATTCCAGAGGCAGCAAGTTCATTTTTTTTCAAGTGGCTTTAAAGACTGGAGTTCCCAAGTGGAACATACCATTAGTTTAGTTCTTTGTTAAAACTACATAACTTTGATTAGCCCACTATTTTTACTTGTTTTTCTTTCACATAAGGTTTTTCTTATTTTTTTAGAAAGGCTTCTCAGTATCAGAAAACATTAAAAGGCTTGCAACTTAAAGAAATGCACATGTATAGGTAAGGCCTTAGAGTAAGTGATTTGAAGTATAGTTCAAAATTAAGAAAAGCCTAATGCAGCTTACAGCTTTCAAAAAAAAATTCTATTAAGTATAAGGAAGAAGTCTAATGTACCAAGCATTTAATTCAGTAGAGGTGCGCGTAAAGATTTATTGACCCGGGTGATAAGTAATGAAATAGGCAGCCCTCAAAGATGTTCTGGAGAGAGAATAAATACAGACCTCTACCTGCACTGAAACAGTGGATCTCTTTGTGGGCTTCAACGTCTGCATTTGTTATGGACTCAATATGTACGGTTACCTGTATTTGGATTAACTTTATCAGAGATGTTTGGAGAGCTCAGTAACAGAAGATAGATTCATACAATAGAAATGTACTATCACTGTGAATGTCACTCTCTGTGGAACAAGAGTTCAGACTGAGCAATTATCTTTCTTTGGAAATTTGTCCTGGTAATTCTTCAAGACATTTTAGCAGGGAACCTGTGGCATTTTTGCAGCTTCTGGTCTGTGAATCGATATATTACTGTAGTAGCCAGGCATGTTTCTCAGAATTTAATCCATATATAATTATACCAAAAAATCTGGCACGGTTTCAGTTTTTTCATAATGTAATTAAAATGTCTTAATATTATAGTTATGTTTTCAGTTAGAAATTTTTATTTATTGTTGCAGTTAAAAGTTGGCAGTAAAGGGGAAAAAATCTAAAAGAAATTACTATATTATCAAGAGAACTGATAACAAGCTATTAGTGTATATGTATGTGTGCATGTGTGAAAACCCAAAAAACTCAGGCATCTGAAAACAAAATATTGATTTGGTAATCACAATAATTCAACAAAAAATGAAAGTCTTTATAAATTGAATAAGAGATTTGAAAAGGTCTCTTTTCATTTTCAAATTTGGTTATTGCAACTTTTTCTTCTCCCTAGCCTCCTACGAACATGCATTTGGACCTTTTATCCTGACCATGGAGCTGTGTAGACATAGGACTGTCACTAATCAAACAAGTGTATTCAGCCTGTGATTATTGTATTTTGTACTTTGAATTTTGTATTTCAAGTGTTAACATGGCCCGCTCTATGCAGTGTCCTTTTTCGGTGATGTGTATGTATAAGACATCTCTACCTACCTTTCTTTTTTGTAAAAACATTTATGTGCATACCAAAGCTGTTAATTCTAAGTGAAAGAACCTAAAACACATACTTAAATATTTTTCGTGAGAGGAATCTTAATGGTTACAGAGAAAAACACTGAAAGGCTGTCCAAAATATTGGGAAATGCAAAAAAGATACATATTATTTCTCATTTAAGCTAGTTTTTGAAGTCTTTTATGACTGCGGTTCAAAAATCATATGAAATGTAAAGCTGCACATTAAGAATTTTACATTTTAGGTGATTCTTGGTGATCATATTTACTGTAATGCAGTTTTCCTTTTTCTAACATGTCAGACTGACTAGAGACTTTTGCATTTAAAATATTGTCCTCACAAACCTTAATACACTTGGTTAATTGTTAACCCCACTTATTTCTACTCATTAGCAACTTCCAACAAGCTCCTTGAAATATGGATTGCTTACTCAAAATATTTTAGTTATGGACTCCCCTTAGGACTATGTGTAGACTACAATGTGATGGAAGACCTTATAAAGTGTAATTCCTTAATATATTACCCCTATAACTTTAACAGATCCTATTCATTTCATTATTGTTCATTGTTACTAATTGCTAGAATAGCTGAAGTACCATTAGCACTCAAACTGGAAAAGGTCAAAAGCCAAATACTGCCAGGCTATACTGATTTAACTGACAGCCATCAGCATGTATCGCATGAGTCAGTTTTTCATTGAATATAGAGAAAAATTTTCCTTTTAATTTTTCAGAAGTTATATATATTTTTCTGTAATCTGTCTTTTTTTCTGATACTTCTCAGTTTTCTACAAAAATTATGACTACAATATGTTTTTTGACTAAATCTGCAAGCAGTGGAGAACCTAATGGGAGCTAGATTTTTACATACTTTTGTGATCTTATTTTGGCACTTACTGATTGAAAACTAAAGCTTGGAATGGCCTTCATTCTTTGTATAGCACGACAATGCTTTTTCCTTTGTAAATTTTTTACTTTAAGCAAATGTATTGAATAAAAACATATATTTGTTGTCTGATACGTGGCTCTTTTTGTTTGGCAGGGTAACTCCATCTTCTGAAAATCCCAATGGTGCTACCTGTAGTGTAAGTCAGGGAAAGCCCTCTTTAAGAAGAATAAAAGGGAGAATACACAGAAGCAAAAGTCTTGATAGCATTGATTTCTGTGAATTCACTGTAAGTACCACATCTTTTACGTTTATCCTATATGAAGTTATGAGAATCTTGCTAATAAAGCAGTTGTCCCTCTTGTATTTGGTTTATCTCTTTGTCAGAATTAGAAAAGGTATTGTACTTAATGATGTTGTAATTGCAGTTCTACACTGCTAAATGTTAAGAACAGTGATGTTGCTTGTATAATTAGTGATGCATAACTATGTTTTTGTTCTTCAGCAATCATTAGATATAAATTTTGATGTCAGATTTTAATATTGCTGCCTGCGTAAGATGACAAAATTAGCTGGAAAGGGAGTAAATATGAAAAATTATATATGTTTTCAAATTCTGTTTTTATATTTAGATTTTGGAATTTGCATTTAAAGTAAAATAGATTCTTTTTTATAGAAACAAAATTATTTTTGTTGTATATGGCTATAGTAGATTGCTGGAAAAAGAAATAAATGTTCCTAAAAGATGTGTGTGCTTGTAGCGCTTAATAGCTAGTATTACAGATGATATTTTACTACACTTAAGCAGTACTGGTATATACTTATTTTATTCTCTTTGGTTAGGGTGTGGATATGTTTGTCTTAGAGTTTCAGAAAATTCAATACGATCATGATTTCAAAGAATTTATATAGGTGATGCCTTAGAGATTTCGCTGAATTAAGAGACAAAATTGGAATAGTTTTTTATACAACTTTTGATTCAGGAGGAGTTGTTCACATTCAAATAATGGAAGAAAAGAAATTGTTAATAAGAAAGAGTCTGGGACATGGGGTTAGATTTCTTGCTATTTATACTGTTTACAAAATATTAGAATTAGTCCTAAGCACAGTGTTTTCAAAAATTCTTTACTGAAAAACCGTTAAAAGCTACACTTCTCAACTAACTGGGGGGAATTTGGCCCAAACAAATTATATTCTGATAAATTAATATAATGTAGTTTTGAAATACTAAAATAATGTCAAAGAATATGTTAAATTGTAAACTGGCTATTAAATATGAGGATGAAAGAGGTAGACAGGAAATACGTGCTGTCTTTAAAATGTACAAATCAATAGTGATGTGGAGATACTGTCTGGCATTACATGGTAATATAAACAATATAACTAAAATGTTGAGATGCAATTTGGGGAAACATCTTTAAAGCAAAACAACGGTTTAAATATGTTGCATCATTCGGTGTGATGTTTTTTACGGATGATGCCAAGAGCATAATTGGTGTTTTTTTTTCTCAGGACTGTTTTGATTGTAATTACAAAGTCTTGTAGTGCTATCTCTGGGACAGCAAGCTTGTTGCTTGCTGTTTAAGGAAGTAATAAAATTAGTAGCAAGGATTTGTGATTTAGTGTACTGTATAGTGTTCAGATAATTCTAGCAGTGCAGATACTGCAAAGCTGGGTCTCATAGCTGGGGAAACACGTGTGCAGTGAGCCGGTGCTCAGTTCCGTGCTATCAGTAACTCGCATTGCCTAATTTAAAGCTGGTTTTGGTGTGTCTATACAAACTGTTGTCACAGCAGTGATATTGGTGTAATCGTTACCTTACTGGAGCTTAAAAATTCCTTTAGGGAATGAGATTACTGAAACAGTAATTTTAGCTTGTGCTATATGGATCTTCATCTGTGTGGTCCTATTAAGGAGTTTTATCTAAATCTATCTCTACTCTTGGGGCCTTCAAAGAAAAAGAGATTATAGCCAACGGTAAAAGAATATCTTGCATTCCATAGAACCTTTGCAAAGAGATTTGAGACAGATAATAATGGGGCATGTCTGTATCTGTAGCATACAAATGTATAGGGTATGTACATGTATATGTATAAATTCATACATTAATAGCTAAATATTGATAATTAGGATCAGGAAAGGAAGCTCACTTTTTATTCTGAGGTTTCATGTTAAAGGATGATACAAGTTTAAATAGCTAAGCACACAAATTGCAGTTATAAATACAGATTTTCTTGCTGCTACATAATTTAGAATCACACTGAGATATTTCTCGATATTTTATAATGGTACTTTTATTGTTTTGAAATCGTGATTAAAAATAGCTCTAAAGAAATAATTGAGGAAATTATTATGCCTAAATCTTTCCAGAGTGCTCCCAGAACTGAACTATTTTATGATGCAGTGTATTCATTTTATGCTCAAAGATGAAAGGCTTCATATTTAAATAAGTGGAAAACATATGCTGACAAACTCAAAGTAATTTGAGCATCCAGTGAACTGTTGGTTTTCTTCATCATGCAATGAGATTGAAATCCATTAATAATTCTGAATGTTACTGGATTTCGCTTTAAAATAAGTAATACCCACGTGCATCCCAGACTGATCTTTTTTGTAAACCTTTTGTTCCCTATCACTAACCAAATTCTCACTGAGGACAAATCTTAACAGCAGAAAGACGTAAAAAATAAGTTATGCTTTCTTTTCTTTGAGTGTGAAGAAATGTGTCCCCAGTGGGAAAGTTCTGGATATCCATCAATATACACATACAAAAATTCAATACATGAAAATACTGTATTTACTACTTTACTGTGACTTCAGCTATGGCAGGGGATAAGTTGTGGGAACTGCATTAGGCTGGGAGGCTCATTAAAAAACAGGGTTATTCTTAGCAAGGGAGAGGATAACCAGTGAAGAGCCTATTGCATGTGTAAAATTTCAGCAGAGGCCAAAGAGTGACTTGGAGGGAATACCACGGGCACCTTCAGAGACTTGTCTGAGATATGATGCTGCAAAGTTTCTCTTTTACCACAGTTAATAAATTCTGAAGTTTATGATGTTAATGGCTTTTAGTTATACCTATGGCTCTTAATACCTAAGAATGCTAGAGAGGTCTTTGCCTATAAAACCGCATTATTGGATGGCTTGCAGATGCAATCACTTACTGCAAACCTCAGGTATTTGTGAGAGATTGTCAAAGTGCACGACTCCTGGTTGACGCATTGCATACCTGTGTTATGATCCCATAGTTGGCTCGCACTGTAGTATCCTTAACATGCTTTTAGGAGATATAAATTCTCCCTGATTACAAGTGGTGGGAGTCTGCAGGATTGCTGACACCATCTGGGTTTTATTTCTTAGTGATAACTCTGCTGTCTTAAGTGGATGATACTGGGGTTGGTAATAGTGATGCTTCTTGTTACCATTTTGCTTAAACAGCAAGCGGGAAGATAAAGCGGTGAAATAATGTTAAGCCACAGGGTGATAGTACAGCAGCTCCCTTAAAAACGTGTATCCGTCTTCAACTTTTCATCCTTTTTGTTTTCTTTATCCTCTCCATGTATTAGTGCTATCACTTAGGTTAGGACCTGTTCCCACAAACTAAGAAAAACCTATTTTATTTCACTTCAGTTCTTTTTCAAGGAATATCACCATGCTGTGCTTCCCCAGGTGTTAGCCCTTGAAATACTCAGCTTTAGTGGTATGTTTTTAAAAAAAAAAAAAAATAAATCTATATTTTTTGTTAAGTATTGGTAAATGGTTATCTGCAACCCAGAAATGTTGCAGAACTCCTCCACGTTGCCGAAGACTTGGGAGAAAAGAGAGAGAATAGGATTACCAGCTCTCAGAGAAAGATGTGGAATACATACTACCTTGTAGAATGAGCTTGTCCTACTAATGTTCATTGCATCCATATTTTAATGCTTATTACACTGAAACAAACTCTGGCTTTACACAAGCTACCCTGTATAGCAGTAGCACCTCTGAGTCCAATTCATTGACAAGGATTTTGTTGTCCTGGGCATTGTGCAAACACAAAGTGTTTACTCTTAAGGACCTTACAATCTATTTATAACAATAGGTAAGAAGTGACTAACCTTTGATTCTTTAGCTGCATATGGTGCTCAAGCTGTTCAACTGTGCACCAGTGCTAGGGCTTCTGAAGGTCACATTGGAATGCAA
Source organism: Cariama cristata (assembly GCF_000690535.1). NCBI lineage: Eukaryota > Metazoa > Chordata > Aves > Cariamiformes > Cariamidae > Cariama > Cariama cristata. Next base: position 42,200 of record NW_009601795.1, on the reverse strand, counting down.
GTGCGTTTTGGGACTGCCCTATGTGATAGAGCACTGGGGCTGCTGGGAAGTCGTCATCCTCATTTGTGTGTAAACTACCTTGTGAGTCTGTGTGATGACTCTGAGGTGTATGAATGGATCTTGTGGTTGCTGACTGTAAGAGAGATTTTGTATGTGGCTCATAGCACTACAAACATGGACCACCCCTACAATGTGTAGATGCAGAGAAATTGTTCCCTTCTTTCCCTGTGGGACAGTGATGATATTTTGTGGGAAAGACAGCAAGGGAGACTTTGAAAGCATTTATAAGGAGCTCATCCTATGAACTTTAATGGTGATGGATTGTCTAAGGTATCTTCTTTTTCATTTTTAGTATTGTAACTCTTTAATTGGACTTGAGATGTTACTAAAATCAGCATCCTGAAAACTGTATGTTTAAAGGAATATGGACATAACACTTTCCTGCTAAAATCAGCCCTTGTGGAAGAAGGAGCTCTCCTCGGAAATCCGAGCACTGCAGTTATTTACAGTAGTTATTTACAGTATGAACAAGTGCAGTTCTGTTTATTTTCTGGAGGCAGCTGGTGCTAGCCTGCTCTCAATAAACATGCACATGGGAAGTTTTCAGTTTATCTGCCTCACTATGACTGTAGGTTATCTCCAGTGTACTTCCACTCGCATCAGGGTGGAATTCCAAGGAATAATTTTGCAAAACGTTATAGAAATACTGAGTCCTCCCCTCTGCTACTTTTCCACTCTTTTCTAATCTTACCTTTCTCAGATACATTGTTTTGTCTCTTCTCACCATGTACTGACAATGAAGTGAATCTGGCTAGAATCACTGTGTACTGCTGCTTTAGAGGTCAGTGGATGTCAGGATGCAAAATACAGAAGTAACACAGTAGGGTGGGAGATTACCCAAAAGGGGAGAAAAGAGAGACAACTAAGTAGAAGGACCAGTCTGAATAAAGCTCTGTGGAATGCACGACAAATGGAAGAGGCAACAAAGGAAGAGATAATCAGAAAGTGAGAGTTAGCTAATGCATGAATGCCTTTTTTAGATAGGGGATGCACATGTTTACCTATAACATTGGTTTTTAGTTCACTGTGCTAGATATTATGCCATTGAATGGGTATGATATCTTGTATGCCTCCTTGCAGAGCAGATGTAGAAACTCTGTCTTTCTCTCTGTGCTTGCCTGTTCACATTAGCAGAATGGAGTGACTGACCTTGCGTGCTCTCTGTGGGGATATGCATGTGCCCAGCATGCTCTATGTGCAGGGAGGTGCATGTGTACCAGAGAGCTCTGAGAGCAGCTGGGAGTATCTGTGCATTATTTTGCTGTGGCTGTTGTTACTAGGAGTTTCACCTGCTTTATAATTTGTAATAAAGTTTCAAGGCTGTTTAGAAGCTTTAGTGATTAACTTTCATGGATGTTTGTGATGACATCCTTATTTCACTTCCCCAGTCTCTTTGGTAGATTAATTTAAAGTATATGGCAGGCTGAAGAATCAATTTGTTGTTTGAGATGTCCTTACCAGTACATTGGGTAGTTGTTGCTGTGATTAGCCCCGCTCCCCACAGTGAAAAAATCTAGTGATCAAAACAGGATACTGTACTAAAGTGCTTAACTAGTTTGTAGAGCATATTGCTGAGCAAGGCAATTTAGTCTGTACTGAAAGCATGAGTTTATTGCAGTTTCTATTTTATTTAATCTAACCTAACCCAAACTCATTTTACAAATGGCTTCTGAGGGTAGATATTATTCTGTTGTTTGGTGTGGGTTTTTTTGTTTGTTTGGTTGGTTGGGTTTTTTTAAATAAATTTGTTCTGGTTTTATACTTTCATTTGTCTTGTTTTTTTTTCCTTTTTTTCCTGCTGAGTATTTGAATTTGAATATGTGCCTGTAAAACTAGTAAAATGATAAATGAATAATAACACAATTGATGTGTATCAGAGTTATTTCTTAGGATGGAGACATAAGAACACTGACATTCTTTAAAAAGTCCTGCAGGTATTTTGATCATCTCTGTAGGTGTGGAAGGAAGAATTCATTAACGCAGCTGGAGTCTTGTGGGTGCCCTTAATTTGTTACTGTTCAGAGAAGTGTGGTTGTTATGCAGCTGTTTCTGAGAATTAAATCCTCTATAGTAGCTTTGACTTGCTTCACAATATTGTTGTTGTATTGTGACGCATTTATTGTTATAATAATAATCATATCTATTGATGGCTGTATGAACACAGCACTGACCTTATACAATAGAGGCAGTTTTGGCCAGTTTGTTTTACCTAAGATAGTTTAAATGATTAAAAAAAAATTATGTTTGTTTTATTTAACCAATTAACACATTTTACAGTTAATGAAATGCAAGTACTTTACATCTTTCTTTTGTATTTCATTGATCAAGTACATAGAAAACAATGCAGAAAAATACATTTTACTGGTTTTAACATACCCAAACCAAAACAAAAAACCAACCAAACAACAAAACTAAACAACCCCCCCAGAACTCCCCCAAAAAACCCCACAAAACCCAAAAGACCCCAAAAAACAAAACCAAAAAAAAAAAACCCAAACAAAACAAAAATTTTAATTGCACGTTTTGAAATATAACACTGATGGAAAGAGAAAAAACTTCTGGCTTTTGATCCAAGATTACAACTCCTCTGGGAAAAAAAGTACATTTTCAGCATTGTTTATTCTGTCATCTTGCTTTTTATTTATAAACAAATCCAAAGTTTTATGTAAGAACTATTCTAAATGTTGAGGCAAATTTATTAAGCCTCGAGCGTAATACTAGATGAAGCTTATCTAGCCTTAAGATTAACCTGAGGATGTTAACCGTAAATGAACAAGTAATTTAATTTGCTAAATTTTAAATTGTGATTAACCTTGATTTCTATTTCTGAATTGATTCAGACTGATTGATTTATGTTTCTGAATAAATACAGCACTCCAGTTTAAATCTACCAAGGATCTTAACTCCATAATAGTCATTATACCAGCAACTGGATTTACGTTTAATTTTAATTAGAAAAATATTTTTGAGTGAGTACATTTTTTTTAGGTTATTTTTATTTCTTCTCAGAATGGCATTATGAATTGGGGCAGATAGAGCTGTACTGAAATACTCTCTGGCGTTTGTTAGAATAATACCTGGTCAATTACTTCCAACACCATGATACTTTTCATATGATTGTGAACTTGTCAGGTCTCTTGTTTCTTAAGAAAACGTTGAAAGATATGTAGGCCATTGTGTTGTTTGTCTTTAAATTATATAATATCATATCTCTTTTGTGTGGTTGTATGGGATGTCAGCATAATGTACTCAGTCTCAATATTACAGTGCACATGCAGTTACCTTCCAGTGAACTGAAGCCCCAAGCCTCAAGCAGGATGAAGGTCCAATTGTTTGTCCTTCAACTAGCCCAGGGATCCAGGGAAGCAGGGAGGTGGTTGACAATGACCACTGTCTCTGTTTTTGAGGTACCTCTCTGAGCTCTCTTGAATGTCTTAATTTCTGAACTGGATTCTGTGTGCATCCACATGATGATCAATGTTGTATTAAAGTAATTTGATGGGATGACTCAGGGGAAAGAATAACATTCATAGAACTATAAGCTTCTTTAGGTAAATGCTAATCTAATTTTTCTCCCTGAAAATCAAGCTTTCTTGATATAGATTAGATACCTTAACATTTTGTTAGGCATTACGTATTTATGTAGTAAATAATTGTTTTTGTCCAAAAGAATTTTATGTGAGTGTCTCTAAACTGTTTTTGAGTCTAAGTGCATTTATCTTTCATGCCAGAAATTCTTCACTGATTTATTTATAGAATAGAAGTTAGGATTATATTTCTCAATCTATTTTCCTGTTATTCATAGATTTTATTTGTTTGATCTTTCTTCACTGTTGTGCTCAGAGAGGCAGACTGGTTATATATGAGGAAACAAAGACTGCCACAATTTCTGTTGCAGACTCTCAGCCTTGTGCTTAAAAATAGCAAATAACAGGAGTGTCAGTATGAATGGCTTTTCAAATACATGACTAGAATGTATATACTGAGAATTCTAGTACTGTGTCTCTTTTAGCATTTTTATTAGGTTGTTGGGTTTTTTGGTAGGTTTTTTTGGTTGTTTGTTGTTGTTTCTGGGTTTGTTTTTTTTTTTGTTTTTTTGGCCTTACCAGAGCTGTTTCCCCTTGGAAACTAGAATTTGTGAGTGATTAATTCTAATGCTCTTTAAAACTTTATTTTTATTATTAAAAAGAAATATTTGTTGGTTTTGTTCGCAAAAGCAGCTTGTAATTTTCTGTCATGAAATATACGTCTAAATGTGGGCACCATTGGCCAGTCTGCAAAGATGTAATAATTTCATGGAAATAATAATGATCCTATAATGCAAGTGCAGTCAGCCTCGGAGTGCAGTGTTTGGTGGGGGCAGAAATTTTTCTTGCTACTTTTTCAATCAAAAAAAATTGTTTCCTGTGACCTTCAGACACTTACTTTCTGTTACTATCTTAGAAATAGGATTCCTTGATCCATGCCTGGCAATACTGCAGGAACTATTCTGGTTAAGGATGGGAATATTAATATTTCCTGCACACTTAAAACTTATTTGTGCACTGAAATGAACAGAAGAATATTTACTTCCTGAAATACGGAAATTGATCTATGTGAAAAATCAGTGTCTTCGTAACTTACACATGAAGAGAATAGCCACAGTTATAACTAAGGTCATCAGGTTTTCAAGAGTTTAAGCAATGAGCCTTTCACTAAGTGGGATTCTCTTAAAGTCCCTATCTGTTGGTATTCTCACCAAGCAGCATTTCAGTCAGACAGGCCAGCTTGGTATGGAGGTACTTCTGGAGTTTTCTGGAGAAACAGGTACAGATTTATTTTAAACAATGCAGACAGAATGTCTGCAGATGTTGCAGTCATGCTCAGTTTTGTTTTGATAAGCCTGGAGATGCAGTTAGTCAAATACTAAATGAGAAGCTGAGAGACAAGCTTGGCAAGATCTGGAAATACATGTGGCCTCATTAGAAAGTCTTTGAAATAATTTTTTTCTTAATTTATGATGGGAGAAATACTAATCAAAGTATTCCATAACAGTGACTTAGATTCTCCAGTTGGAGTTGCTACTGGAACACTCTCAAAGTGGGTATTTCGCAGCACTGGGTTGTATTTCTTCCCTTACACTTTGAAGAAGGTCTCTTTAGTTACACAGAGAGATGAGAAGATAGTGCGAGCTCCTAAACAGCTCCAGGATACCTCTTTTTAAACTCGGCCATGCTCAAGGTTATCTGCCACTATTCAGGTGCTGTTGTGTGTATGTGTCTATACAAATGATATAAACATACAAATATACATGTATTATATATACAGACACATGCATGCACATTGCATTTAATTTTGCATACAAAAATTTGTCGGTTAAGGTCACTTTTTGTCAGCGTGTTCTCTACATAAAGTTTAGAGTTTTGTTGACTAGACTATGCCTGTCAAATTATACAGTCTCTGCCAGTAGCAAGCATCTCCAAGAGCAGAGCCTGACCCTAAACAGGCGGTCCTTCAACAACAGTTGTAAAATGTCACCGTCACCCTGTCAAGGTCTACTTTTGCCAACTTTTTTTCCATGCTCTCTAGAAGTCCTGGTGGGTGCTCAGGAAAGTATAATTTATCACTGAAGTAAAATATTGCTTTTTAAACATTCTTCACCATTCCAAATAATCCTCCATCTAGCTCTTTCTCTATCTTTGTCATCTGAATGGCTGAGGAGTGTGCCCAGGCAGGGAACAAAGGAAATTGCCTTTAGCAGATAGTTTGTTTTAAGAGGATGCGCCATTACTAATGTAGGAGAATTGACAGGATATTCTCAGCAGTCAAAAAAGATTTTGAAATATGGGCTGTAGTATAAGGCTTTGCTGCAGTCACTGGAAAAATATTAAAAGGAAAGAAAATGTTGTTAAAATAATGGAAATATAATTCTATGCATTGAAAGTTGAAAAATAAGTACATTCCACCCAACACCTAAGTCTTCAACCTAAATGCAGAATAAAATAAAAAAGATTGATTGGAAGCACCTTGGAATTCAGACTGCATGAATTTGCAAAAATGTTGTAGCAAACTTCTAGGAGAATGTTGAGGGTTTTTTCGTCCAAAGAAATTTTTTTTTGGAAGTCTGAGGCTGTGAATGGAAAACAAATTGTTTATAAGCTGTGCTTAGACTGAAAAAAGAGTTAGAATGCATTAATGGAATAGGGCAGTTAGCGTGGGCTGGCTCATCGTTCTTGCAGCAACAAAGACACTTCTAGTTTGCAGAGATTCTGGTTTCTTTTGGCACAGATGTCCTTGTTGTCCTCTGGCACAGTTTTCCTCGATTTTTCAAAGAAATATTGGATGTTTGTTGCCCATCTATGTCTAAGAAGAGCAGCTTGCTTCTCCGACTGGTATAATATGCCTTTGCTTATTGCTCTGCAGTATTCCGTGAGGGAGCATACAGGACTGGATAACCTCTAAAGAGCAGCTGCCTTTGGATATTTGGCACTGTTATTAGCAATATACTATTGGGATCACAGGCTTCTGTAATAAATTTAGCAATCTTGGCTGCACTATCATTATACTTACCTAGCACCCCTCAGAGCTAGAGAATTTGAAAAGTACATATCCTGTTCTCACTATGGTAAATGCCACTGAATGAATAGGGAGCAAATAATAAATGTTTGTATTTTTATTAAGATTTGACGTTTAACTTTTGATATCTACTGACTTCCTCCAGCTGTATACCGTGTTGCCTTTCATTGCCCTTGAGGACAGCTCAGGGGAAGGGGGCTGAAAGGTTGTTAATGATAAAGAAGGGGAAAAATCAGCAAGGAGAAGATACACTCTTGGATCTGCTCAAATGTTCAGAAACCAGAGAGTGCTTTCTGAACCTGCTCTGAAGGTAACTTAGGAATAGACAATATTCAAGTCTCAGCAATAGGTTTCCTGTGGTTCTTCAGATAAAGAGAAAATAGTAAAGCCACATACTCCAGTATAACATGGAAATCATACAATGTAACCTAATTACACACACAGTTAATTTTCTCCCCCTCTTAGGAAGCCAGCATATCTTATTCTTTGACCTGACTCTGAATGTAGAATAAGATGATTGTTAATTCACATACATCAAAGTTGGCTGCTGCCTGAAGTGCCCAGGCAGTACTTCAGCTGCACTTTTTTAGGCGTATTTTTTACACGTGGACAATAAAACACTGCTTTGTGAAATCATGATTCGTTTACTCTAACAAGATAGGGATATGGGCTCCCAAATGAAAAATCCCTCAACAGCTGCATGAAAACTTTTCACAATTTATAACTGGATATGCAGTCTGTATTCTTTCATTCTTAAACATGTGATCCCTGTGAAACTTGGTTGATCAAATTAACCAAGTTCGACTTACTTGGTTATCTACCACTGTTTGCATAACCAGAGAAATATATGGCTTTTCCTTTCTCTATCTAGAAGGTAACGTAGGGGTGGCCTAAATCAGACTTTTTCATATCGCACCACTTTACTAAAAGATCTTTCCAGTAACTGCATGCAGTATTTCCTCTATGTTCACTGGCAACAGTTTTGGGCCGTATAACAAAATAGCTTTGGATACCTGAATCAAGTACTCTCAAAGCAATAGCAGTCTAGGGATGCAAGCACACAGAGCTGACCTGCCTTCATTTCTCCACTTTGTAACAGTTCTTCTGTATGTTCACAGGCAAACTAGAATGAGTTCAGACACATGCCCAGAAATGAGATGCATTAATCCAAAAGTTTTGCAGCCAGTACTTTGTAATCTCGTATTTGCATTATTAGTCTCCTCTGAGGTATCTGTTTCATAGATTCAGATCTGCTGCTGTGCATTCTGTGAGGGAATTTTGGAGCTTTAAGACAGGTGCACGAAGAAATACAATTTGGGATGGAAAACAGACAATTTTTTTAGAACGAGTGCAAAACCAGGAAGATAATGGATGAGTCAGGAGGATTTGTTGGACTTGATCCTAAACACCTAAAATTCCCTGACACGAGCTTCATTTTTTCTTCTGCCACTGCAAACTTTTCCATTTAAGATAGTCCTTAGAATGGTGCCTGCGCTCTGTGGAGTGCTCACAAAAGTGGTAATGCACAATTTGCAGTGTTGCACATCTGCTGCTGATACATACTGTCTTGTGAAGATATACTGGTATGGGCAGCAGTTGCAAGTGTAAGTTATCAGCAAAGTGTTATAAATAGCTCCTTGCCAGCAGAAATCTTTCTTATAAACTTTCTGATTCTGGTGATAAGCTGGGATTTTCGTTATGGAGATTGTGTTTTTTCAGACCATACCTTTAAAAAGGCTCTTCAATAAACTGATGTAGCTAACACACTATGCAGGTTTGGGATGAGGCATGAGGTGTCCTTGACTAGATCATACTTCATGACTTCCAAAAAGACCAGCTGAAGATCTGCAGTTTTATTTTCTTCCTTAATGGTTTTCCTTACTCAGGGGTTGCAGTGGCTTTTACATTAATGTTTACGCAGCTTGTCTTCTGTTTCTTGTTTTCATCTTCGGCTTTTCTAGTTCTTATTATTTATAATACGGTAGTACTTAGAGCACCATGTTAGCATCAGAGTCCCGCTGTACCAGATGTTCTACAAACATAGAAGACTCAATTCTCTCAGCATCAAATACGTTAAAATGTGTTGAACACTGGTGCAGATATATCCATTAAAATTAATAAGGTACAGATGGCTTATCACCATAGTGATAGTTTGGGTTCCCCTAATTTTATCTGAAGCAAGGCACTGCATGTAACTCTTTAAGTGTTTGCTCTTCTACCTCTTCACTTTCATGCAAACATCCTAAAATATTAAATATTCAGCAAATTGAGCTGGATTTGTCCTGAAATCACTTTTTGTCAGGGCCTGTAGTTACTCTGGTGTTAAAACATGGACACCTGTACTGCCTCTTCTGTCGGGAGCTCTAACTAAAAGTGGAAGTGGATGTCCAGTACCCCATCAATGGGGACGACTGTGTATAACGATATTAGAATGAAGTACATTGAAATGAGGGATTGTTGGCAGACCAGAACGAGCAGGATAAATGTGGGATTGAACAGAACAAATGTGCTCTAGGGGAACACATGGGAGGAAACTCAACCAGTGCGTTTTCACCCAAAGGATGAAGTCTGGAATGTTTGTTTTAAGGCCATATGTTCTTAGTAGAAATACCATTGAGCAAACACCTTGAGTGAAGTAAAGTACATTTGAGAGGAAGAGGACTGAGAGTAATACCTCTTTTTAAAAATATTTGCTTTTTGAAAAAAGAGAAGAATTTTGACAATATTAGTTGTCATAATTTTGTTTATGGTTCATAATATGATATTAGAGGAGAGAGCATTCTATTTTAAGATTATTGCGGGAGTCCTAAGTCTCAGACGAATACTGTGTTCACTTGTAATGATGCAGAGAAAGCAAACGAATTTCAGCAGAACATCTGAAAATAGAAGTGGCCACCTCTTTAATGCAACTGTTCCTGTTTTCTGGAGTGCAAAGAAGTGTTCTCAGACAGTTCCTTGCTGATGAGGAACAAGATGACCAAGACAACGAGACCCATTGTCATGCTTTAACCCCAGCTGGCAACTAAGTACCACACAGCCACTTGCTCACTCCTCTCCCCATGCCCCTGGTGGGATGGGGAGGAGAATTGGAAAAAAGTTGGAATCTGTGGGTTGAGATAAGAATAATTTAATAATGGAAATAAAATATTATAATAACAGTAATAAAAAGGGAGATAACAAAAAGAGAGAGAGAAGTAAAACCCAAGACAGACAAGTGATGCGCAATACAATTGCTAACCACCCACTGACCGATGCCCATCCCATCCCTGAGGAGTGATCCATGCCTCCCAGCCAACTCCCCCAGTTTATATACTGCCCATGACGCTCTATGGTATGGAATATCCCTTTGGTCAGTTCAGGTCAGCCGTCCTGGCTGTGCTCCCTCCCAGCTTGTGCACCTCCTCGCTGGCAGGGCAGGGGAAACTGGGAAGTCCTTGACTTAGAGTAAGCACTACTTAGCAACAACTAAAACATCAGCGTGTTATCAACATTGTCCTCATACTAAATCCAAACTACAGCACTGGACCAGCTACTAGGAAGAAAATTAACTCTATCCCAGCCGAAACCAGGACAGCCATTAACTGATAGTTTTTATGCTCCTTGACTAATGAATGAGCCTGATCTTGGTAGTGCTTTAGGATGCCGCCTAACTAAAGATGATAAATGGATCTAAATATTACCTGTGGAGGTGCTCAACGATAATAAGAGTTGTTATCGTAGGAACTATTGTTATTAGATATACTTATGAGGGGTGGCAGGGACAATCATTCTTGTACCAGGAGAGTTTCCGGGGCCTTTCTGATTGAAGAGGTGCTAAGGAACATAGAGGAAAAATACCAACATGTATGTTGGAATTCTACCAAAGTTTACCTGACATTGAGAGACATATGCTATGTAAACTGTCTAAAGTCAAAAGTGGGCAGTAATTACCTTGCTGCTTAATGAGTAGAAGCCTGAAGAAGTACAAAAATACCAGAGCCTCCAGTCTAGTCAAGATTTCTCTGTGTGTACCACTTTCCCTTAATTAGATTATTTCTAATTGTACTGAGAAAGAAGAACAATCTTTGCCTTATAGCATATGTAAAAATGATAATATGAATGCAGGGATGTATACCTAATTGAAGGGGCTTTTAACCAAATGGAATGGAATCTAAAAACTAACAAAATTTTCCTCTTTGTTAACAGTACATTTTCGTAGTCGATTTGGAAGAACACCAGTAGGGTGCATAGTTGGGCTGCAGAGTTGGTATGGTGTTGCCATTTACTGTAGTTTTAGTCCAACATTTTTGATGTATGTGGTGTGGATTTTTTAAGTTCTTCCTGAGCAAGATTTTCATTGCTGCCCTCCGTCATAACTGTGGGAACAGCTTTAGAACTTGGTTATTGTATACACCAAAAACTCAAATAAAAAAGGACAAAAAAATTGTCAGACCTGGAAAAATATGAAAGAAACCCAGATACCCAAACTATGCCTTTTAAGTCACTTACAATTCACAGTTTTGACTGACTGAATTTGGCAGCATTTGTGGTATTTTGTGTATATTTGTGGAAGCCCACAATAGTGGGTTTTGTCATCTTTTGTATTCAATAATTCAACACAGATTTTAGTCTTTTAAATCATTAGAGCCCTTTTGAGATCTTTTCAGGAGTGAGAGTTAGCTTTGAATTGCTTGAAAAATATTACTAAATAGATTATGCAAAGAAAGTGTGATGTCCTTTGGAGGTTTTCTATCCTTTAAGCAGGGACAGCAAGCCTGGGAGCAGGGCCAGAAGTAAGGAGTTGGCAGGGACTGTGCCTCCTATAGAAGAGGGAAGGAAATTTGGAGCCTAAATCTGAGCAGGCAAGGGGATGGAGGAAAAAAAGCCAAACCAGGGTGTGCAGCTTTGAGGAGAAGGGGCAGAAGCAGTGGGAAGTAAGGCATACTGACAGCAGCCGCTTGACCAAACCAGACTGTACCATCTCTTTCACAGCTGGAGTCAACCTGCATGTGGTCTCAAAGTTGCAGTCACCTGCCCTTGTCCTGTCTTTAGGGACAGCACTCTGCAGAGCTGTGTCCCCACATCATCATCTTGCCTCTACCCCCCCAATAGCAGGTCCCTTGGGACAGGGTGGCAGGTGCAGAGCCTATGGCTGGCACCCTCAGCGCTGGCTCTGGGAAGAGCCTGTCGTAAGCCTCTGACAGACACTCTGCACTACTCCGGGCCCTTTATGTAATGTAAGGAGGTTGGAAGAAATTGAGGATTTCAGCCTTGTTTTGCGTGAAGAAGAATCATCTAGACTAGCTACTAGGACAAGTCAGCAGAAATAACTAAATATGTACAAGATTCTAAGTGTTTGGTGTGAGGGTGAATCCCCTGGAAAGCTTGGCAGGGTCCAAGTATATGAACCCCAGTAAACTGTGTTTTTATTAAACTAGAGTAAATTACAGACATTAAAGGTTTGACAAAGATTTTAGAGAAGTTATTCTAGCACTCAAAGGATGGACAATGATCTCAGCCTGCTTTCTACTCTTTGATTAAACTAATTAAAATGCATTTGAATATAAGGTAAATTAATCTTTAAAGAAGATCTTAAAGTATTGTACAGTAATACTGTCTTATGTCAAAGGTGCTTTATGAAACCAGATTATGTCAAATAAAAAACCCCAAGCAGTCTTTTTTTAGACTATCAGAGCTTAGATGGTTCAGATAGTTCGAGACCTAAAGAGTAGTGTTGAAAGGATATTAAAGATAAAGTAGTATTAAACGCCTGTAGATCACTTCTCAGAGTTGTGTAGCTTTTCTCCAAAAACTAGCCACTGAAGTTTAGTTAGGGGTAAAAGTATTTAAGTATTGACAGAGCAGTACCAGAAGTAATACAACAGCAGTCATTTTAAGTGCAGGTGATCTGTCCTGGGCCAGTCTCTTGATATGAAGGTAAAGACTTTAAACACAATGCACAACTTTCTCCTTTTTGAAACTTTTTTTTATTTACTCTGTAAATATGCTAGATTAATTTTCAGTAAACAATTCCTTCATGACCCATAGACAGTTTCTGCAACTTGCTTACTCACACTTTGCTTACCTATGATTTTCAGTTTATACAATTAATCAAATTAATGAACTTACAAAGTAAGTGAATAATACTGTGTTGTAATTAGGCCCTCTTGACTTTGCTTTTTGACCTTTTTGGTTGTTTGAGTATTTTATCTTCAAAAATCCTGTAAGAAAATCCTGTAACTGCTTTTGGAGAGCCATCCCAACTTGCTGTCATGCCAAGAACCACCCATATAGTCCATGAGGGATCATGTCAAGTAGGTTACAGAGCGTATCATATCTGTTGTTGCTTTCACAACCTCCCGTTGAAGGTAGTTGAGCCATAACCAGTGATACTACAGTAGTGGTGCGTAGTGGTTTGTACACTAGACTATGCTCTCCTGTTTCTTTTTTCCTTCCTTTTTTTTTTAACCGTTCCACATTTCCAGACTGATCTTGTTACACTTTTAGTGACAAGAGAAGCTTCAGAACTTTTGACAATTCCTTCACTGTGCAGCTTTGACAACTGGAATTAAGTGTCTAAATTAGGCTAGCCATATTTTCACAACTGTCTGTAGGCTAAATTTAAACGTGATGTAAATGGTATTGCTATGTCAGTTTGAATGCAAGGAAGAAAGGAAGTTTTAAGCAGGAAAAGCGGCTGGAAAAATTGATGAGACAAACCGTATTTTATCTGATACCACCTGTAACTTTACAGACTTACCTGCCTGTGTAAGACAGGTTGACATTAAATAAGGTATACAGACTTCACAAATATAGCTTAATGCTGAACCTATAAAAAAGTTTTTGAAGAGAATGCTTTTACCACAAATGAATGCCTATGTGCATGATAGGAAATCTATTGTACCACACATAATCTACTCACAGAAAAGAAATAGCATCTGAGAAATGAATAGAATTTATTAGTATATGGTCAAGAATTTTCATAAAAAAATAGGAATATTTCCATAGGGAAGACTACTGGAGTATTCTTAGTAAGGACCACTTGCTTTTTGTCTCTCATACTGCTGCATTTTCTCCCATTCTGCAAATCTTGTGCTAATTAGCCTCCTACCTGCTTTTTCCCAATGCCAATTCTCACTCTCTCACACCATGTTCAGTGCTTGAATCCCCTTCCTTCTGTCTTGTGCTGGCTGAAATCCATCTCTCTGCATGCTAAATATGTTAATTAATTTTCTCATACACTGGACTGATATATAAACTTGTTTTATCTAATCACACATATTGGTCATGTAGTTTCTTACAGAATACATGTACTTTCATATATGTTCTGTAACAATATGGGAATATTACCTTAGGAGGCCATATCTCCAAATACATTCTTCTCTGACATCCCTAGAAACTGAAAGTATCAGTCAACCAGAAATGCATCACGAAGCAGTCTGTCTCTGGTTGCATCTCTGCTTTCCTTGTCCATTTTCAATGTGGTCACGATTTTCTCTTTGAAAACAGAGGAGTGTACGGGGAAGGGAAAGCTATGTGATAATATTGTTAGAACTGCTCTACTACAAAGTACGTTACAGTACAGAACAGTAGAAGGAATTTGTACAGAAAACTACATTGCATTTGGGGTTACAATGTCTATGTAAGGGATCATTAACAAATGACCACTTTGTCCCTAAGGAAAGGTACAATCTCTTAATATCAATGAGGGTTGCAAATGATAACAAACATACTGATTACCCTGGTACAACTTCCTGTCTGGGAGAACAGCTAGAACCAGATGCTGGAGATGTTTCAAGTAAGCATAGGTACAAAAATCTTTCCCCTAAATAACTCCATGTTGCTTTTATTTAAAAAAAAATTAGCTTAGGCCTTAAGCCAAAGTTTTAATATCCTTTTCAAAACTGTTGACAATGTTTGTGTATTCTTGAGATGTAAATATCTCATCTCTGTATAAACAGAGAAGAGACAAAGTTTCTGCCCTGAAAAATTCCTCTGGCAATGAGTTCTGTAGTTCAACCAGATTTAAAACATGTTCATTTAGGATTTTTTTTTAAACTGATTTTAGAAGTTCAATATTAATGTATTAAATATTCTTTTTGGAAATCTGAGACAAAAATCTAATCTTTGTACCCATCATGAGAACATCCCAGTTTGTCCAGTGGCAGTCTTTTCTCTTTCTTTGTAAAAGAGCTTTTTTTTATGCTATTTTGTATCTTTCCTCTGATTCTGCAGTTCCCTTTTTAGAAGGAATGACACAGAAATGTAGAATTCAGGTTAAGACCCATTATTGATTCCTTGAGGAAATCACAGTGTTTTCGGTGCTATTCTCCATCCAGTTCACTGTGTATCTTACCATTGTGTTACCTTCTTTTGGCATAGTGATCAGATGTTTTTGCTGAGCTTTCTACAGTTAAATCAATCATCACAAAATGTATTTGGTTTGATACAATTAATTTAGAACTCTCATAATTTTTAAAATTTTTTTGTTATAGTATGACTTGGTATTTTTGAGCATTAAATTTTATGTGTCTTTATGTTGCCTGTTCAGCTTGATTCTTTAGGATTTCTGAAACTTTTCATGGCATTTTTGGTTCTGACTTGTCAGTTGTTTTATGTAATCTGCATGTATTTTTTAATTTACTACTCACTATTGTTCCTAGGAGATTTAGTCAGAAGTATAGAGCAATTCATTGCCATAGTGAAAATCATCCATTTATATTTATTCTTCACTTTATAGCCAGGTTTTGACCCAGTATGATAATTGTGCATCACACATTAAGGGTGAGTAGCAAGAGATCTAAAATGTTCCTATGCTACCTCAGCACAAGAAGGTACTTCTGTGGAGAGCACAGGTTTTACAACAAGTTTTAATTATCTTGGCTAGCTTCGAGTTTTTTCATGTTTTAAAGGATTCCATGGTATATTCATTCAATATGCCAAGGAACAATATATTGCAGTATTTTTTATTTTGTTAACACTCAGCACACCTGTAACCCTGTGAGTGCACTTTGCAAACATAGGCGCATCCAGAGCCAAAGCATTACTGAGCATTTTGCTCAGTAAGGACCCTTCAGCATCTCATTGGTTTTATTTCAGCTGCTCTACTACTTACGTCCTTGCTTAAACAGAAAGGAAACTGCAAATAATAATATAAATGCAGAGTGAAATGAAAAAAAAGTGTTTAATGAATGGAAATCCTTCAGTTCAATTTTGTCAATGCCTACTTTTAATCTTTCTTTGCTATTTTTGTCTTTTTATTGCCATATAGTGTTCAGACCTCATTAGTGCTATCTTGCTTCACTTTTAACAGCTGTTCTTTAAATCCATTAATACTCTAAATGGGATTAGTCTTTCTGCTGTCCAAGAATCAGAAGGGAATGCTCAGAAGCAGATCGTTACAATTTAAAAGTTAGAGTATTGCTCCCACTAATATAAAATTTGAATTCTTGGTAATCATACTTCCCTCACAGATGTGAACAGGTATCTCCATTGAAAAGATCTGGCATGGAAGTTAGAGAGCAAAGAATTAAGCCTTTATGCATCCTCCCTTTTTTGTCCTTGTCCCTTGGAATGTGCTTTTGTGGAGGTGTGTTCTCAGGTATTTGCAAAAAAGAAGGCAGTAGGGTAACTCTATGGGTAACTAGGTTTTCACAGATTTCTTAGGGTATACCACGTCTGCAGGCACAGCTCAGAACTTAAGGTGCAGAGTACTACCATTTGGTTTGGTGGGAGGAATGTGGTATAGCCACAGTAAAGGTTCTCTTACCCTGAGTAGATTCACAGGTTTGCTGGTGCTTTCCAGTAGATCTAGCTTGAAACCTCTATTTCTTCTGAGTATATCTTTGATACAATGATAAAAGTAATAAGAAGACGGTCAGTTATTGTTTTAAACGGTTACAGGAAAACCTTGAAACGCCTGAAATTTTTGAAGATTCATGTTTTAGTTGGGCCAGTTGGCTTTGCTTTCATCAACTTTTTGCAATGTGACAAGCAGCAGATAGTAGGAGTGGGAAAGACCAGTGAATTTAGGAACACAAAGCTGCTGACTTGCAGTTACTGTTTACCAGCAAGAAGGGGTTTATCTCATTACTTTTCTCTTGAGGTCTAAGCGGAGCCCACATACATACCAGAATGTTTAAATATGTCTTGGCCTCTGTTGTGTTCCCATGTTGAACTTCTAATTCTTTCATTAGTGCTTCTTTAAGGAAAACTACAAAATGTGCTGACTCAAAGGATTTTGTCAATTGTATGAGTAAATCTTCCTTAAATATTAAATTATGTTCCAGATACATCATTCTTAGTATCACTTCAAGGCATAAGTTCACATTGTATGCTGGAATGCATCAGAATGTTGTATGGCATGAATCATGAAGAACCCTGCAGACTGTCTTAGGAAAAATTATTTATACTGTGTCTCTTATTCTGAACTGTCGATCTGAGAATGTTTTAAACAAGATTAAGTTGTTTAAAATGGTTAATGGAAGAAAACCAGGGACCTAGAACTAGAAGGTAAGAGTAATTTCTGTGACAAATAATTCAGAGGAACTTCTGAATATTCTCTGGAAATTTTTTAACCTTTGTGTTTTGTCTGCATAGAATCTAAGATTCCTGAAAACACTGGTGATTTCACCAAATAGATCTACTCATCTTGGCTTTTGAGCTAGCTCTGCTGCCTCTAGATTGAGAGTTATGCAACTAACTGGTAAAATTCATTTGACTTACTCTTTCTTATAAAGTGGAAAGTGCAATAATAATTCAGTTTGGAACAGAAGCATGCTCAGGGTTAAGCACTGAAGTATGAGGTACCATCACAGATAAACACCGTCTTCTTTAGAATCTGCTGTTTCAGAAAACAAAGTGTTTTCTTTCCTTACATTGAATTCTGTTTGATGATTAGGAGTGTAAAGATCTCTGTGATGTTTTGTAGAGAAGACAGAATGTGTAACATCATACAGTGATGGGAATATGATAGTTACATAATAAATCTTTCTACACTGATACATATTACCAAAATCGTTAACATTAGATATTTGGGTTTGTTATTCACATCTATACCACACTCCCTGGCCACTGCCGGGGTACCTCCCTGGTACATGTCAAGAACTAAAAGGAAAGGCAGCTTTAAAAATAGTAGGATGGGAGCACAGCTGAGTTGAGTGGTGACCAAGCATCTCAGAAGCCCTTTAGTGACTCTCTCCCCGCTGTCTCGGCACTCCGATTCCCGAGCAGCTGCTCTCCAGCACAGCCACACTGCTGACCCTGTGATGTATCAGAGCTGACTTGAGCCGCCTCAGAACTATATGCAGCTCAAGAGCGTCACATTGGTCCCTCTGCCATGTTAAGTCTTATGGTTGTTGGATATGCTGTGCGGTTTCTTATCCCGCTACGTTATGCAGGTATTACAAGGCAAGAAGCATATCCCTGTGATAGTCCCTGTGAAAGAATTCATATGAGTATGAAATAAAGATACTTCACATTTTTCTGAAAATCTTTTCATGTGTCACTTCGATTCTACAGCAAAACTTGTTTTCTGAAGTTCAACTTCATTTCTTAATAGGCATTGAGCTTTTAGTGATGAATACTGATTAACATGACTGACTTTCTGTGCAATTTCTTTCCAAACCAATTTTTTTAATTGGAAATTAATTTTTTGTGCCTCTGCTATGTGTAAGGTAATAGGCCTTTACTGTTTTTATTTTATATCATGTTACACTTTCTTTCACTGTAACAGAAAAGTCAGTGTGAAAGCATGAATCTCATGTTCCTTGTTCCTCTGTTTAGTGATTTGATTACATCATAGATTTTTAGCACATACAGAAGACAAGCACTGAATACTTTTCTGACTGTGAAAGTCTTTTTGCCTACTGCCATCACAATTGCCTCATGTGCACTTATTTAGTTGATGCTGATTCTTACTGACCTTAATCCCTCTTCTGAAGAGAAATGCCTGTCGAACCTTGTAATACTGTCAAAAAGCATGAAGTTCAGAGAATCATAGCCTAGTGATGGAAAAGTCCTGTTAGGTCATCCAGTCCATCTCTTACCAGCACAAGATTCTCCACTCAAGAATAGTCTGTAGTTCTTCAGCTGGAAACCCAGAGATTGATCCATTGTACATATAGATGTCCCGTTGCAACATTTCTCCTCTGTATTTGCTTAAACTTTGACCTGGGGTCCATTCAGGTAATAACCATTTGTCAATCCAGGGCATCTACATGTGCATGTGACTGTGGTGTATCATATCCAAAAGGCATGAATGAATACTGGCAAAATAACAAAATATTACCAGTGTCTAAAGGGACACATGACTGAGCAGACTAGCATCCTATTTCTGCACCGGCAGGCAGTTCTTGCCAAGACGCTGACTATCAGTGACTGTGTTTTTTAGTTTAATAGTATGGCAGCTGTCTTCTCAAGTATCTCAGTATTATACTGGGTAAAATTTTGAGCTTAGAAAAGCTGTATATTTCTTTCAGGTTACCTGACCAATAGACTAGTATGTAAAGCTGTACATCTTACAATAGAAAGTCATTTGTAATACTGGAGGATCTTAAGCAGGTGATTGTGGATTGATAATCCTGAAAAGCTTTTTTTGTCTCAAGTGAATTCTATATATACATCTCAGAGTCTTTTTGTTTAAAATAAGTGTAATAGATACCTATTAAAAGTTGAGAGAGTCTCAGGAAGAGTCCTGGTTTGTTTACATGGTCCTGGGACATAAGGCTTCTCATCTGCTACAGACTGTGTTGAGCAGAGGCTGAGTTTTGGAGCTTTTAATTTTGGAGGCTTTTGTGTGTATATTTGTAATGGTCTTATTTGAACTGAAAAAAGTTTTTCTCAAGGAATAACACATAACTCTGAGATAGGATTTGGAATTCGGTATATTCTTTGAGGCTGTAAAGAACAGTCTATCAGACCTCTGGCAGATTTCTAAAATGTACAGCCAGTCATTATATGTTTAGTTTGTAAATTGTACGTTGTAACTCTGTAGTAGCCAGTCATGATGCAGATTTTAAGCACAGTGACTGCCTTGAATTACTATGCGTAGAATTAATCCTTAAAATAACTGTCTTTTCCAATGTATGGAAAAGCTTTAAAGGGATATCTACGGTATAACTTTTTTCTGTAGTGGTTTGATTTAACTGCTTAGTACAATATAGGAAAACTAGTGCTTTAAAAGCTTAGAATTTATGATAGAACATGTACTGTGCTTTTAAAAATTCTGTTTAGTCTCAAGGTGTGCATTTTCCTGTTACAAAAAATGCAAAATCTGAATATTTTTGTGCTAGATATTCTAAAAGTGCAAATAAAAAGTTCATGAACTTAAAAGTTAGTTTAATTTTTCCAAAGGGAAAAATAGACAGCTTTGAAACTTTTTTTTTTTCCTCCAAACATCTTCTCAGAAGATCTTGTCTGTCTCACTTTGTATCATCAAACTAATCTTTTGATGTGAACTACCTCTTATTAGGTCCTTCAGGACTGAATTCTTTGAGTTGCTGAACACCAATCAGCATAGCTCATAAATAGATTGTAAAAAGGTAATTCATACTGAAGATAAATTTTAAACTCTTTGTAAGGAAATACTGGAGTAGAGACAACTATTGAAAATATCTCTTTTTGTAGATAAATGATGAAATCTACATATGCAATCCTTTTGTGAATTTTTGGGTACATTGCACTATGTGAAGTATCAGTTCTATGAGTATATTAATATGACAGGTTCTACTCACAAAATCTGCAATAAAATTGATATTTGAAATTGAAATGTAAAATTCCATATGGGAAAAGTATCACAGCAGGCAGAGCTAAGAGCAGAATTGAGGCTAAGAGATGGTCTTGCATATGTAGACTGTTGTATCTTAAGTATGGAAATCTATGTAGATGCAGAAATCTGGGTTTTCTTAAAATATTAGCTTTATCTGTATCATTCTAATCAGTGGAAGAAAAAAGATCAGATGAAAAAATACACTGCAGTTTGAACAGTCATAATTGTTACAGAAAATTTACTTTTTTCTCTCAGCTAGGATTTGAATTTACTGTCCATGCGAAAAATGGTAAAAATGGACAGGGTTTTGAAAACTCAAGTCCTTAGTTTATTATGTAGTCTTAAAACTTCAAGAGCAAAGTAGTTATTTGAAACAGAAATGTCATGTAATTTATGAAGTTAATGGAAGGTAAAACTTTTGACATTCCTTAAATTTTAATCCCTCTGTAGCTCATGTGATTTCATGTGATCTCTCACCCTCTGAGAAACTGCTTCATTATCTTGCATAACAATTTGGCAGGTCTCCATCTTTGCTCTGCTGCATAAAGGAATAGTGTTTCTACAGAAACAAGTTTGAGAATTTACAAGATGGAGAAGGAGCTCCAGGTTTAAAATCCAGTTCTTAAATAACCATTGTTAGAAGCCAAGCTTTTTTACCATAGTCATGTTGCTATTAATAGTTATTTTTGTAGGAGTTGAATTTTACAAAAAATTTTTGCAAAATATTTAGAAGATGTTTTAATTCCTAAAATAACAAGCTGGTACTCTTTTCCTCTGTCTTTAGAATCAACACTTTTAATGTTGGTTTAATTATATTTTGTAGTTTTCAATTGGTAACTTCATTCTACTCTCTTTTCTAACTTGTGCCAGTATAAACGGGATCAGTAGCAGATACCTGGTATCATGACAATTTCATTCTGTTGTAGAGTTACAGGCTTCTTTTTTACCCAAAGAAAGATACTGTTCATATTTTATTACTTAACCTCTGTTTCTATGGGTCTTTTTTTCCTGCACACAGTTAAATTTAGGACATGGCATTTGGGGGCAAAAAGTGTGTGTTTAAGACACACAAAAAATCCCGACTTATAAATTTCAGTTCAAAATTTGTCTTTCACATACAAAGAATTCCCAGAGAGTGGCCGAACTTTTGTGGTTTCTCTTTGTAGGGGAGGAAAGCTACACAAACTGACTTTGTGTGTCTCTCTGCTGATCTGAGCTCAGTGTTCAGGTTAAAAAGAAGCTGCACAGGTTCACTGCCTGATCACATGTAGAAGGTTGCACTGGGCTGTTGTCAGACTGAGAGATCTGACAACACATGTTGGAAAAATTTTGTGCAAGGGCCTGAAGCTTCCCATGGCATTGGAAATTTAGAAAGACCCTGTGAAAAATCACAAGGAAAGAAAATCACAAGGAAAGACAATTTCTATTCGGTTGTTATTGGGATATGCAGGTAGTGCCCTATACTTTGAATAGTGTTTGTTTTTTCTTCACCAGGGACAGATTTCATTCAGAAATACAAATACAGTTCAGAAGTTCAATTAATGTCCCGTTATTGATAATTGTAATTCTTAAATGCCAGGTTTTAAAGGAAATGTGTCCATTTATGCAGCAACTCCAAACCTGTGCTGTGACTCCTGTTACTGTTAGGATCCAATTGTAACACTGGTAAAAAGAGGCTGCACATTCTTTAGGTCTGGAAAAACCAGTTGACTAAAGATTGTTGTGTATGGGTGCATGCATCTATTTGTGTGTGTGCATGTGTGGAAACCAGAGGTCACATGGATTAGCTCAAAATGCCAATTTGAAAGTACTTATTTTACTAGTAAACAAATCAATAGCAATCACTAAAGGTTTCATTAGATTAATAATTTACATTCATGTAATGCGACTGATTTAGTTACTGTGGATGCAATTGAAATCGTTTCCATCGCACTTGTATAGTTTCAATTTTATTTAATGAATTAATGGATGAATCTAATTCCTCAGAGTGTTATTGAAATCAATTTAAATATGTCTACACTAAACTGGATATGAAAGTAGTTTAATTTAGAACCCTACAGCAAAATAATTCACGTGTACAGCTGTAGCTGATACTTCTGTGTACACTGTCTTTGAAGTGGTGTAGTATCTATTCCTGTTACAGTACTTTTTCAAACTTAGTGCGTGACCAAAGGAGTGGACAGCTTCTTTCATTCCACACACATTCTACCCAAAACATTATCAAATAGATTTAAAAAATAATCAGAGACATTCCTACTCTGATTCGCTGTATTCTGGTGTAGAAATCCTGGCCAAGATGTGAGTGCTGCACAGATGAGAGCAATCGTTCACTAAGGAGTCAATCCATTCATCTGAAATAACTGTATTCACTATTGATCGAGTAAGTTTAGCCACCTGCATAGGCTTTTTGCTATCCACGAAGTAATCAACACACAGAACATTCCTCAATTATTGCTGCATTAGCTGCTGAGTTGGAAATTTCATCTGCCTCTTGGGAATGGAAATTTAAATCTTGAGAGAAATTAGGGGATTTGTACTCCTAATTTAACACTTGTTTCCTTTGTTCTGCCAGGCTACCACAGTAAGTGAGTAGTTCCTACTATGAAATACAGTAGAAATAAAAACCAGTGAACTTTAGCACAGGAAGGTAGGGAGGAGGTTTGTCTCTGTCATGGGAAATGGAGAGACAAGCCCCCTTAATATGTACGTGTGTAGTGTATTTCTTTGCTACAGCAAAGAGATGAGCTTGCTTACAGTACTGTTGATGAACTGGTGGTGTCCTTAGGATACCAAGGAAATTTCTGTTAAGTAACAGTATCTAAACTTGTCAACATACAAGTGAAGTACTGGTAGTAAGACTGGTCTTTTAAACCAAGATAACTTGCCATTGGCTAAAAATAAAGTTTATAGATATGACAGAATGAGCCCTGGTGGAAAAACATGCCATTGGGACCCACAAAGGCTGTAAACATTTTATGATATCTGCCAACTCCATTTAGATTTTCTTTTTAAGAAAAGAGGGGACAAGTGGATGCAGCAGACTGATGTAATATTTGATTTACACTTTATATAAAATAAGGGATTTTGTGATGGACATTTTTAAGGGCATATATTGCCCACTTTAAACAAATAATTCTGACTACAGTCATATTTGAAAGCTAAGCCCAATTTGTCCTCTGAGAAAAGGTACATGGCTCTAAACAGTGAAAGTAAAATTTAGCTTATGCATGTATTACATATTAGTACAATTATAGAACCACCAAATGGAAATTTTAAAAGTTTCCAAAATTTTGTGTGTTTATTTTATTTTATTTTGTATCTGTTGAGTCCAAGTGTGTTCTTCCACTACAATATTTTTTCCCAAGTAAATTTACTAGGCAACAAGGTGCAGATAGCTTTCAAATGCATCTCATTTAGATGAGTTTGGGGTGAGGTATAAAGTGTGTTAAACTAGTCAAGGAAGTAAACATACGTTATTATTGTTTGTTTTCAGCAGTGAATTATACCCTATTTTTTTTTACATTCGTGGGAGGGTTTAGACTAGTGCTTAGTGAGCTTTTGTACTTCTGTTTCTACTTTCGATCTACTTTTAATCGTCCCACTTCTTAGATTTATCGCTGATGTACATGGACTGAAAAATTATAATTCTTGCCTTTTGGCACCTACTTTGCCACCCTTAAAAGTAGCTTCTGTTGGATCTGTCAGTTGATAACTAAGTAATGCATCATTTTTTTCTAGGTCATTTGAGCATATGAGGCAAAGATCTTGCTGATGGTGCGGCTGGTATCTTTTGTCCTATGATATTTTATCAACTAAAAATTTCCTTCTTAATTTGGCTGAGGTTCAGTGAAATATTCAGAAAGTACAAGGCATGAGATGGGTATATGGCGTATTGAGGAAAAAGATTTTTTAAAAGGCAAGAAGATAATCTAGGGCTAAGAAAATCTTTTTTGAAATGAGACAGCATGGAGAAACAGAGTTTAAAATTATATAGGTAATAAAACAATGCTCACAGCAATAACACTGAAACATAGAGAAGTGATTAGACAGACTGAAAAACTGAAAGACCCACTTTTCAAAAAGCATCCCTCATTATAACTGCATGGAGAAAAGACAAGGACTAACTTAAAAGAAAGCAGAGGAGAAAAAATTGATCTTTCTCTATTGTTCATTTGACTTTAGTCGAACAGTGCAAAGTATCTCTTGAAAACATGCGAGAAAGTACTTCCTTGCAGCAAGCCTTTATCCATCTTAAAGATACAGAAATGATAGAAATCCTATTCCAAATCAATTGTATGGAAGCCTGTCCTGAAGTAGAAACATTATGTGAACCAAGAAATACCACAGATTCCTGGCATTCTTATTCTGTTAGTACTGCAGCTGGTCACTCCAAGGTTTGTTAAGGAGTAAGAGGACCTGAGCAGAGCTGTGTTTCAATCTGTGGTGTTTTTGCAAGAATTACCATGCCAAGAAAGCTGCATGTTGAAAAATTTCTCCACCAGGAATGGCACTTAGGACAGTGAAATTGTTGTTACCAGCCTGCCAAAACGAATCCTGGTAAGGAAAAGTAAACAAATCCAGCAAAAGTAGAAAGGTGACTTTTTTGCTTTCCTTTTATTATTCCCACAGGGAAGGGTGGAGTCACAGGGAATAATAGCACATGCTTCCTTTAACATTTAGAGACAAGTTGATTCCACTAGCAGAGTAAATATCCTGCGTTCCATTAATGTCTTGCCGTTTATATTTCAGAGCGATTTCAGAAGTGGAAACTCTTCATTGAATTTTAAGTTGTAGCATGTCTCTTTATGGTCTTTGTGTAAGAGAATAAATAGCAGGAAGATCAGTTACAAAAATTATTTTATAATCTTTAGATTCTGATTGAGATTTTTAATTTTTTTTTTCCAACTTAGCAGTGCTTACTGTTATTTGCAGTGGTAGCATTGAGAGACCTCAGCTGGTGATAGCATCTAATTAGTGCTAAGAGCTCTAATTGTATGTATATATAGTAAGATGAAGTTCCTGCCCTGAAGAGTTTACACAGTTAAATATATAAGATGGACAAAGCAAAGGAAGGAAACATGCAAATTATTGTCCACCAGGGCAATGAGAGAACTAGGAATGGCAGCCATCTAGGGTGCCCCTGGACCTCCAGGCCAGTGGTCTGTACAATAAATGAGAGTGCCTTAAGAAAAAGAAAAAACAGAAGAAAAAAAAAGTTGAAGGAGTAAAGCTGCTGTTTTATTTTGAGAGGGTGAATACACACAGATAGATTTTCCTAGCGATTTCTTTTGGACAGCTTGAAGTAGAATGTCTCTGACCTTCCAAATACACCCCTAGATTTAATTCCTGATGCTTTATGTGTGTCCTGTGGAATATCTATTAATATGTATTTAAAAAACACGGTCCAGAGTGCTCAGTGTTTGGACTGAGCTTTTCTGGAACATCAGAAAAATCCTCCAGGTGGCAGAATAACTGCTTCAGTGTATATACAGTAGATGGGGATATAGTTTTATCCCTCACTACAAAACATTCCTGTTTTCGAATTGGTATCTGATAAAGTAACTGATTTTTTTTAAAGCAATTTTGATCAGAGCTTGCAGGAAATTACACAGTTTAAGTAATATTCACTTGTTATGTTCAGGGTGCTGACTAAGTAGCTTACCTGTGTTCTGTTCTTAAATAATGAAAAGTCAGAATCAAACTTATTTGTATGTAGAGTGGCTTAAAAGATTTCATTAACAGTACAAAGAAGGTGGATACACTAGGAGCATGTGGGATGTTTCCAGGTCACGTTTCACATTCCATTTATTACTGCCCAGTGCAGCAATAGTGGTAGGAAAGCTTCAAAATTAAACAGAATATGAAGCAAGTTTTGTTTTGATACTTATCTTTTATTTAGTGCACTATAATTGCCAAAGAAAATGAACTCTCCCCTCCTTTCAGAAATCTCCCTTGCTTAATGTCTCTTCAATAAAGTTGTGTGGAATCAAATTTGATACAGAATTTGTCACATATGCCATCTTCATATGTTTCGACTCTTCTTGTGCCTAGCATCTATCTCAGCTTCTTCAAGACACATCTCTGGAGAATGCATAATCTCTTTATATTTTCAGGGTTTCTCATTCATTATCCAGTAATATAGACTTAAATTTCAATAGAGAATGTCATATCATGAAATTATTAAATATATTTCAGATTTCTTCTAATACGATTTTGCTGCTGGAAGCAGCAGGAAAAAAAAGATAATTTTGTAACTCTCCAAGTCCTCACAGATCATCAGCATAACTGCTGCAGGTAAGTGATAGTTCATCCGCCACAGAGAGTGTCGATGCCATTTAGTGTCTTCATTTTGGCTTCTTCATTTGTGGAGAGACAGCAGATAGATAGATGCATCCCTCCACTCTTGCTTCTGAGTCTTGCATGATGGTAAATGATTTCTAAAACAGCATTTTGATAAATAAAACATGAAATACTCCTGAAAGAAGCTTGTGCAGAGTTCTGCCTTGTTTAAGTACAGGATTTGCTTTGAGAGACGTTTTGACACATCTGGATGCACAGCATGTTAGCTGAAGGCAAACAGACATTGCAGTGATAAGGGACAGCTGGATCCTGCTGGCTCAGCACGCTGGAGGATTGCACTAAAATGCTGACACTGCATTGTGACCGCAGTTCGCAGGTGATCACTCCGTTGTCTGTGACATTAGAAATCAGCAGAAAGTTGGCTGAGAATTCATTCAGGCAAACTCAGAGAGAGAGAGAAAGCAAAAGAGAAACCACAGCTGACTCTGGAGAAGAGGCAAATTGGTAAGTTTCTCCGTTACAGAAGTTTTGGCCAGTTCGTTCCATTCCTCAAATAAAGTTAGAGGTAAGTTCAGATTCAGGTGTATACATTCTGTCAATTGCTATGCCCTGATGTCAAGAAATATGAAAAAATACACAGTAAATTTTATTTAAATTCACATAACCTGTAGAAGTGCATAGGACTTTTTTCATATTAGCTCTCGTTCTCTCTCCATTTTTATCTTTTTTGCTGAATCAGCAAAAGGAGGGGAAGGAACACATAAACTTCCATGTGGCTTATAGCCATTATTTATCATCTCAGTATGCAAACACCTTCAGTGGGTTTTTTTGATTGGTAGAAAAATTTGGAACATTTGAGCAACTCAAGTCTTTATATAAATTTTTTTGATTTACCATGGGGTTTATCGATTGGCAAGTAAAAATTGAAATAAGTGCAGAAAGGAAGAAATGTTCGTAAATATTTTTTACATTAATGGCATATTACTTTTAGTTAGAGCACTAAAGCAATTCCAGAGGATTTTTATTTGGTCAGAATCTAAACATAGTCTTAGGCCCTGGGACCTCATGCTTTTAAATAGTTTGCAAAGCAATGGTAAATATGATTGAAAACCATTAATTCCTGCATTAATTTCAAGAGGGCATGTATGGTTGCTCAAAATATCAACAAACATGTTATTAAAATAAGAAACCACATCCTGAGACAAACACTTTTCTTTATTATGTCTCCGGATCAAAACAGGCAAAATGTGTACAAATTGAAATTTGCCCTGAGCCTTTTTTATGTTTAATCTAAATTAGATGCCTTATCTGCCAAAGTACCGCTTTAACAATTAAAAATGAGAAGCTGTAAAGCGCAGTTCCCTTTTGAAAAAACAAGAGTTTGCCAGAGGAAGGCTGTTGATGTGTGCTACTTGCTACAGAGAAGTGCTACAATGCAGGGGAAGAATCACTATATCCACTGATTTGGCAAAATAGTTAAAAAGGTATTGTCTTATATTACACTGTGCTTTACCAAGATAAACCTACAGTATATAATATTTCAAAATTAAAATTAGAACTCATTAAATAGTACATAGTTAAATAAATTAAAAACCAGTGACAGTATACTGTTTCTTTTGTAATTCGTTTGTAGAAATGGCATTGAATGGTGGACATGCTATATTAATATTAAGTACATGATATATTGCTATGTAAATGAGATTAACCGTGGAAATCTCCACATCTGTCGATATTTGGAAGTTAGAGATACTTGGGAAGAAAACAGGAGAAAACTTTTAAACTGTTTTGAAATGTATTTGCTTAGAAAATGTTGGGGATGCAGAACAGGAGAGTTAATTATTCTACTTGGAATTCTTGAATATTTATCTTAAGGCTTAAATTTTAAATGTAAAGGCAGACATTTCAGTCATTATTATATGGATTTTAACATGACTTTAGTCATCACCACAAGCACAGGTGACAGACGGAGAGAGGGCTGCAGAATTTTAGCAAAGGATAAAAGGCAGTTCAGAACAGGAGGGGGAAGAGTTAAACTATGTTTAGATAAGTTGGATATATTCAAGTTGGCAGTTCCCGATGGAATTCATCCTAGGCTACTTATGGAAGTAGCTGAAGCAAGCAATCTCTAAAGCATTAGCAATTATCTTTGAAAACCCGTGGAGGATGAGGGGAGGAGGTCCCAGAGGTCTGGAGATGCACGAAATACAGTATATTGCTTTAAACAGGAAAAAAGAGCTAAGGAATCATAGACAAAGGAGTTTGGCTAGTATCAGCAAGATACTAGACCAAACTGTTTAACAACCAGTTTATAGCATCTTGAGGATAGTAAGGTGATAGTGAGTAATGTTCAAAACCATTGAATATACCTTTGTGATGTACAGATTACATCAAGCCAAGTTCCTTACGTTTTTTTAATAGTTAAGTAGCCTGGTAGATGAGAAAGTCAGAGTGGTGTTATGTATCTGACTTAAGGAAGGCTTTGAACAAAACTCCATATAACATTCTGATTGGCAATCTAATGAGGTAAAAATAGAAAGTCACTGCAAAACTGTTCAAAACAACATGCTCAGTATGCTACTATCAGTCGTTTGCTGTCAGGAAGGGTAGCCAGTTCAGGGGGGGTTCAGCAAGTATTCATCCTTCCATTCCTATAAGGACAGTTTTCATGCATAGTTTGTATGAGGAGCAGAGGGTATGCTTATAAAACATCTGGATAATAACAACCTGGAACTGCTTCTAAATCCCTTGAGGGGTAGGTCGGAATTTGGAATTATCTTGATTAATTGAAGAAATGGTCTGAGATCATGTCATAGTTTAACCCCAGCCGGCAACTAAACACCACAGCGCTGCTCACTCACTCCTCCCCCCGGTGGGATGGGGGAGAGAATCAGCAGAATAAAAGTGAGAAAATTCATGGATTGAGATAAAGACTGTTTAATAGGTAAAGCAAAAGCCACACACACAAGCAAAGCAAAACAAGGAATTAATTCACTACTTCTCATCTGCAGGCAGGTGTTCAGCCATCTCCAGGAAAGCGGTAATGGTTACTCGGGAAGACAAACACCATCACTCCCAATGTCCCCCCTTTTCTTCTTCTTCCGCCAGCTTAATATGCTGAGCATGACATCATATGGTATGGGATATCCCTTGGGTCATTTGAGGTCACCTGTCCTGGCTGTGTCCCCTCCCAGCTGTGTGCACTCCCAGCCTCCTTGCTGGTGGGGTGGAGTGAGAAGCAGAAAAGGCCTTGACTCCGTGTAAGCCTTGCTCAGCAGTAATGAAAACATCCCTGGGTTATCAACACTGTCTTCAGCACAAACCCAAAACACAGCCCCATACCAGCTACTAGGAAGAAAATTAACTCTATCCCAGCCAAGGCCAGCACAGATCAATAAGCCATAATTCAGTAGATTGAAAAGCAGATGAAGAAGAGATCAGATGCAAAACATAAAACGAGGAATAACTGGTTGGCAGCGATAATGCAAAGGATGAATGGGGAATTGTGGAGGGCTGCAAACTGAGAATGTCAACACTGTGATGCTGTCTCAAAAAAAAGCAAACATTGTTCTGAAATATATTAATAGGATTGTCAATATCAGATGTATTAGCGAGACCTCCTCTGAGGCCGGGAGTAATTTATTCGCTCTTCGACTCTGCCCTTAGGAAGAAAACAGATAACTTCATGTACAGAAGAGAGCAGCAAATATGGTATGTTTAGAAAAATTTGCGAAATGGGGTTTGCTAAACCTAGAAAAGGGAAGAGAAGAATAAATAGCAGTTTCCAAATAGGTAAAAAGTTGTGGAAACATAAACAACAAGCAGTGTTCCCCAAGACCACTGGTTGTAGGATCAGAGATATAAAGTGCTTGCTTTGCAGCAAAAGTGACAGAAACAGGTCATTGCAAAATCTATCAATCCGTCATTTTGTCTTCAGTCCCCTTCCTATCACGCTTAAGCAAAGTCATGAACTGTGGTTTGTGCTGAGGTACATATGCACACACCGTGTTTTGGAGATTTTTGAAAACAGGTCTGAAAAACACCTGTTGGAAATTTAGTTATATTTATCTTGACTCACTGGGAGAGAATGGGCTAAATCATACAGAACATTTTAATGAGATAAGGGCTGGATTTTGCTCTACAGCCTTACCTGATTTTTACTGTACAGTCTTGCCAGATCATTTGCTGTGATCTGGTAAGGGATGTGTGACCCCAGCAAAGACAATGATGGGGAGGGCAGCATCTCCAGAACAATTCCTGTGACTCACAGCTTCCTCCTAATGACTCCTTGGGGAAAAAGAAATGGACCTTGGCCTGGGTGAATTGTCCTTCAGGCTGTCAGTCAGGCCCTACTGGGCTGGATGATCACTTGATGTCTCTTACAGCCTCCAACACTGTGATCCTCTGATTATTTAAATGTCATTTTCTGTGGTCAGACTTACAGGCTAAACCAGCAATTTCTGTTTAGACTTTTCACTTTATGGTTCATTGACTAAAAGAACCATTCTGGTCTGTTGGTTTACTGTGGGTGATAAACACGTAGCTAGGCAGTACTTGGTAGGGAAAAAGAGTATTTCTTCAGCATTCAGGTTAAAATAGTTTTTCACTTGTCTGTTCATATGTTTCCCTAAAACAGAAAATACATTTTTAAACTTGGAGAAGTTTAGAATAGAAATAAAATTATGTTTAAATATTGATATAGTTGATGAGATAAAAGTATGTGAAATACTGATCTGTATGGTAAGCTAATGAAATCTCTTACATACATATTTTCCATATTATTTAAAAAAAAACCCAAGTGTTGCATCTTAAGGCAAATTGTGACCATATCTGATAATTTTGAATTGTTGACTTACAATAATGTCTAAAATTAGTATTTCACTAAAAAACACTTTACAGGCTGTAACACACAGAAAGGTGTTGCTTATGAGCTGGACTCTTAATCATCCTGAATGTTCAGTTTCTCTCGTGCTAGTTCAGTACTAGAAGGACTAGTTAGTCAGCTGGTGTATCCTGGTGAGGGTCTCCCTACATCAAAACAGATGCACTGATTTAGACTGTTTAAGAATCTTTAGTGTGACCTACAATAGGTGCCTTGATTTCATGCAGTAAGCTTTTGGTAACAGCTAAACACATTTTAATTCCTCAAGACCAATCTACAGGGGTTAGCTGCTTTCCTGTATGTTCAGAATCCAAGCAGATTATAGATAAGGTATATAGGGAAAGCTTATCTTTTGTTGCGTTTTTTTTTGAGTATACTGGACTGAAATATGTGAGTTGAACTCCCTCATGAATGATGTGAGTATCCTGAATTCCCTGTCTAGTTGTATTATAGAAATATTTCTGGTTACTGTTGCAGCAAGCAGGCATTTCAAGCAAGGAGTAGAAATCTTTTCCTAAAAGTAACATTAAAGCATTTTTTATCACCTACTGTTTTACTTTTACAGTAAACAAGATGATAGGATGTTTATAGTCAAACTTCCAGCCTAGAATATTTTGAGGAAAGGAAGAGCCATCATTAGAGGTCACAGGTTGAGAAGCTGGGTGATGCTTTTAGTGAATGACTACATTAGAGTACATGGAAATATTGCGTCTCTCTGGGATAGTGTGCTTTCCTCAGTCATGTACTATTTAAAATAAAAGTGCTTTTAGTTTAGTTTAGGCAGAGCAATTAGGATTCCCCTAGGGGGGGTATATAATTTTTTTGGAAAATAAGAAGCATGATCAAGAAGTTTCTTAACACGCTCAGCTAATTTTCTCAGTGTTGAGAGAATTTTCCAGTTTTTGTTGTGTATTCTGTAATATCAGGTATTTCTGGTTCCTATCTCAAGTCTTCTTCTAAGGGACCAAAGATCCTACAGAAATGGAGATGACATCTTACAAGATAGTATTAAAAGCATTGATAATAGTAGCAAAGAAGCTATGTAGCTAGTAGAATATAATAATAGACATATCTTAATTTATGCATGCTGGGGTACGAGCAAGCTTTTTCCCTTTCACTTGACATCTTAAGGTTTCGTTCAAAGTTGAGTTCCAGCAGTGGGAGAAATTTGTTGTTAGTGAATTGTTAAGGTGTTTATTTTGTTATTGGTGGAAAAAAGTTTGTGATAAGCAAAAACACTTCCTGGAAAAAGGTGGAATACAAAAAAGTAGAAGTTTAGAGGGCTTTCTCTCTCAAATGATGTACTTGAAGTGCTGGTGTAGAAGATAGTTGCCTGATATGTAGTTGTTTCGGGAGTATTACAGATTTCTCAGTTTAGATAGTAAGGGTGAAATGGTGCCCAAGGACACAGAGTCTTGGAAACTGCAATACACAAGAACCCTGAGCTGAAATTAATCCTCATACTCAGGCCAGCGTGAGGTTTGATGTATGCCTTCATGACAGATGTCCGGCCCATTGGCGAGGGGAGTACCTGGTAGCCCCGTCTCATCTCTGACCCCTGCTTCATGGCCTGGCCGTCTCTGCAGGGTGTTCCACCGTCTGCCCCACTGAGGGTTAGTAAGAACCAGGGTGGATCTGCAGCGTGACAGGTCAGTGGTGTGTCACACGTGGCCTCGTTTCCTGTCCTTTGGTCCTGCCGTGGTTCTGCCAGCTCCGTGAATGAACCCCACTGTGACTTCCAGTGGCACTTTGAAATAGAGGCTCTGTGTTGGGTTTCTGTGCCAGAGAACAGAGCAATTTTGAGCACATTTTTGAGCAAATCCTATGCAGCTGTCTCTAGTAAACTGTAACCACATTCTGGATCGCTCTAGAAACCAGATTAGTAGTTTGTGTTATCGTCTGTGGTTAGAAATGGAGCTGCCACATCAGCTGAGGAAACAACTGTTTCCTGGGCTGGAGTTTGTTGATCCTCATACTCGTGTAATATTGTGCCACTGCCAGTGAATGTAGCAGTACTTCTGAACTGTAAACAAACATGAACATGACTGTCCTAGAGGAAGAAAAGCAGATATATTCATTTGCAGAGGCAGAAAGTGATTTGCAGTAATAAAACACAAGCTTCAAGAGAGTCTAAAAAGATACATGTGTGTCATTAATAAAATCTGCATAGGTACTTCCGTTGATTGCACTGAGAAATCTTAGAGAGAACTAATCTAAGAGCAGGATATCCCTGTGGTAAGGCCTCACTTAAATAAATCTGCCAAATTCTATTTAATTTCACCTGGGCAGATGTGTGTGATTATTCTGTCCCATGCTATGCTTTCCTTCATGTCTTTGTACTTGCTTTCTGTTGTGAGACTGCAGGTTGGCCCATCTTTGCCTATGTTAGCAGAAAATTTGAAATCCATCCTTTTACAAAAATCAATTAAGCCAGCTCCTGTTCTCTGCAGTGGTTGTGTAACTTGAGATACTGCGTTATCTACTAGACAAGAATAGCTGGGAGGGGGCTCAGTGTGCTTAGGTGGGTCCCAGTAACTCAAAGGAAGGAGCTAGTGGCCAAGCTGGGAAAGAATATGACTGGCTAGAAATGAAGAAGAAGGTTCTATTCTGTAGAAGAAATTTGGAAGATGACAGAGCCAAGTGTCTGGAATGCTTAAGTGGAGAGAAAATCAAGTAGGCACCTTTCTAGTGACCACAAGCCTACAGCTGTCAGAAGCATGCTGCATACTCACCCATTGCTTCCCCATGGTGACAGATGTCCTACTTTTGCAATTCAAAACTCTGGTCATGCTAACTTATGAATTATACAAGGAAAAAACACAAAAATCACTTCACCCATCACTGAAAAGAAGCTACCTCTAGGCTGCAACGTTGTCACTGTTTAATGGTGCGGGACAACTCTATAGAGCACTTACGACTTTAGGAAAATGTTAAGCATAAGATAGCTATTCATTTTTTAAAAATGACCCGGCTGCTAACACTCTAACATTGCATGCATGGTAATACAGACACATACGCATTGCTTTTTCACAGCCACGCACTTTCAAGACATTTTATCCTGTATCTGATTGAAAACAGTACCTTAGTGCCCTATCCTCTGTTGATCTGGAGGAAAAACTGACTTACTAGATCATTACTATGAGCATTTCTAATAACAGCTGCACCCTCTCCCTGCTGACCTTTTATACAAATAGATAGCCAAACTAATCCTGGGTAATTTAAAGGAAACGGTGAACTACTTTTCCAACAGCTCTGATTGCAAAAATATATTTGCTTTGATTTATGAAAATTTAAAATCTGTTGGTCATAGGGGATCAAACTTTGTGCATACTTAGTAGCATTTTTTTTCATTATTTATGTCTTCATAACTGCAAACAATAGCAGCAGCATTTATACTTGGGAAATAAATTGTGCAGTTAAACATGGCCTGACTTAGCTGTCTGTAGAATAAACTTTCCCCACTCTAAAAGAGGTAAAGATACTGCCACAAAAGAAGTTCTGAGAAAATATTTGAACAGAAAAAAGTACATGGGAGTGGCAGACCAACCCTTGAAAATACTGCAGTATTATTTTCTAGTGATATGCCAAAAAATTTGGCAAACATTCAGGTATTGTTGCTTGAACTTGGGTGGAAATGATGTTTTAATATCATTCATTTTAATTACCTTTTTCAGTTACATATAAAGTAGCAAATACTCAATTTTATGAAAGGAAGAGATGGATCTAACCCTCCCAGTTCACTGAACAAAGTGGAAAGCGTTAGACTTCCTTTACTCATTTTCATTCTGGATAGCAAATATCAATTCACATGTTTGGAAGTAATCCATCCATCATTTTTGTCCATCATGCACAAACATTTTTATTGTTAAAGTATTCCAGAAGTAGCAGAAAATTTAGATGGGCTTCTCTCCTTCTCCTCTTTCTTTATAGCATAATCCCACATTTGCATCTCCACATCCCACACAGTTCCACAGACATACGTGGTTTTCTGGACCATAGAAATCTGAAGGCTGTGGTGGCTTGGCCATAAGCCAACATTTTCGGAAATACTCAGTTGCTGCACTCACTTTCCATTTTCTGTGTAAGTACTATAAAATTACTGTTTTGCCCCTTCCTCCAAATTCTCTTGAGGTTGAGTGCTGAGCAAGGTTTCCTGCAATCTTAGTAGTAATTTCTTTGCACAGGGCCTGGTGGGAGAAGAAACAGTTTGCAGATGACATTTACACCATGAGACGATGGCACATGTTTAGGACTAAATGGCCTTGTCAGACACTAATTGATTCACACGTCAACCTCTTGCTATGCGTGTAAGGTGGATGGAGAATTAAAGCTTGCAACCTGTCTAGGGCAAAGTTTGTTTCCAGTGTTTGGATATTCTCACTAATTGTCTCTCTGCATTGTACGTACTGTAATAGACTAAGAGAGCGGCAAAATACTTGGTTTTGAACGTTTAAGTTTTGATACACATTTGAAGATGAATAGCATTAGAAATCTTGGTCGTTGCTTCTGTCAAAGTAAACTTGTCTATATAATGCAATGGAATATATAACTGTAAGTGCTGTCATTGCAAACTGTCTTTTGGAATTTCTGGTAAAGGTTTGATTAGGACAGCCAGAGTTGAAATTCCTTTCTGGGTAGATGTTGTACTTGAATGACCTTAGAGGAGAAAAAAAATCCTGTCTTGAAATGTTCTAAATGTATGAACAGGAAATGCATACTTTTCACTATAATTCCCTCAATGAACTTAATATAAAAATAACCTGCCATTGCTGTAAGGTTAATGGTGCAGAGAATTTTTGCTGGAGTTGGGCTGACTTTGACAATTCTTTTTCATCCTCTTTCTCCCAGGCCACGTGGTGTTTGTCATAGCAGGGTGGGCTCAGACTGTGTTTAGAAATGCAAAGCTGTGTGGATGCACATGTGCATGTGAAAGTAGGAATGTTTACTTTCCAAGTAGTTGAAATGCATGAGAGAATAAATGTGCATTTTTTAGTATATAGTTGCATATGCTGCAGCAAGTTTATCCTTAGTACCTAAATAACAAACATGCTTCTTGGGAAAACGAGAAGTATAACTATCCTACACATCTTGAGCCCCTGTCTCTGTTCAAAACCATACTGACCATCCCTCAAAGCTGCCTCCAGAGTGCTCCCAGCTTCTTTGGTTATTGCTGCAGTGCCACACAGTAACTGAGAAGCCACCCAGAAGCTGTTCAAACCACCTTCAGAAAGGCTCCAAATCCAGCCTCTTGTATATATTACAGCCAGCAAATTAAAAAAAAAAAAAAAATCATCATATTCCACTATATTATCATTTACCTATCTGCAAAATGCTTTCTCAGTGCTTTGGCATGTATGGCATGAAAAAAGATGAGTTGTTGCACTTTTTCTTTCCTGAGCATTTCTTTATGCAGACTTCTCTTACTATAGGAGTACAAGCTGGCAGAATAATGCCTGACAGGAATTGATAAAGAATTGCAACATGAATCCCTGCAGGGCACATTAGGGCCAGTTTGTTATAGGAACAGTCTTCCTCTGTTTACATGAACAAAAGCTGGGTTTGACAGTTTCACTGATCAGCAGCTTTGGGAGTGTGTGAACTCACTGTTGTTCTGTGTGGCTTTTTCTACAGTTTTCTCTATGGTAGCAACAATCTCTCTTTTTAAACTGTTCTCTTTCAGAGTGTTCTCACCCTGATTCTCACTGCTATGCAGTACTTTCCAACGCAGAGCTTATAGAGAGAGTATCACTGATCAAATTAAACTTAATTTGCCTTGTACATTGACTTGTAAATGAGAGCAAGTGAAGAACATGAATATTGGGGGAAAGTGTGTGGTGATCGTAGCTTCATTTTCATATACTTTTCACTGAGATTTATTTCCACAATTATTAAGTAACAATCCATTTAAAACGAAGTTATGCTCTGACTGAAAGCAGGTTACGCCCATGTTAGTGCTGATACAGATAAAATTCGATTGGTGACTTCTGTTAGGGCTAAATTTCAGCCACAGTCTCGTCATCATCTTTGTGTAGGAAAAGTGGTCCGTTTCAGTCATATAGCTCATCAAAATTCAGTCAGGCTGATGAATCTGTACATGCTATTTCATGTTGAAAGAATGCATTTTATTTTCCAGAGATTTTAGTCCAGGATCCTGCAGAGACACAGTGTAGCACCTGTATTTAAAAATGACGTTGCACGTACTGTGCTCATGATATTCATGGAAGTCACATGCAATTGAGAGAAGAGTCATGCATTTTTAGATGGTGCTTTCCTTCTGCTGAGCCCACCAGAAAAGTTGTCGTTCCATGGGAGTGCTCCATGAAGCTCCTGCACCTCAGAGGACAGGAGTGCAGCATCTTCTCAGCTCTGGTCTGCTGTGCCTTCTCTTCCCAGTGGTAGAATTCACATGACAGTTTCCAGCCCAGACTAGGTGGAAGTGTTTTCTATCTGAGGGTTAAATGGTGAGCATACAAATTAATTTGTGATTATTATTGTGCAGTCTTGACAGTATGTTCAGTCATGACACAAGAGTATAGCAATGGAAGATACCATGATGATTTTACACAGGTTTAATTCCACTGACATCGGTGGAGTCATTTTTGCTTTATGCCAACATGAACATACTTTGAGGCCCGGTGAGAAGGTGGACCAAGTTGTAAATTTTACATTGCCAATGACATCATCAGAAAGATTCTAGTTCTTTATCCATTTTGCAGGATTACTCAAATCTTCCTGACTTCCCTAAACTCAGAGTAGAAACACTTTTTGATACATGGTATCACAAGTGACTGTGTAGATAAGAATTTAGAGAAGAGCAGTGTTTTTTCTTTGATACTTTCATTTTAAAAACATCTGAAAGATGCTTTAAACATACAGGTACTGCTTCACTGCGGATTTCCTGTTAGTCATTTTACGGTTGTGCTGTAGCACTGCACCTAAAGAAATATAATAGCAATTGCAGGCAATTTTTCTTCCCTTTCTCTTTTTTCCCTTTTCCTTTCTTTTCCTTTCTGTTCCTTTTCATTCCTTTCTCTGCAGTTTTTAGGGTGTGACTTTACAGAAAATTACCCTCTCTGACAGATGGAAAACAGAATTCCATCACAACAAAAAATTGCAAGGCTGCTGTAGCTATCCCTGATTTGTATTCTAAAAATAGTAATTTTCCTAACCATATGCTGGGAAAATTTGCATCAAAATTAATGGGAAGTGCAAGAAGCATTTTCAATGGTACTATGGTCAAACTTTAAGTCCAAATTAAAAAGGACTTTAATCTATCATTCAGCTTCTTGTTATTTGCTTTTCCTGCTACACCCACTTCCGCCACTTGGAATTATGATTAAACAAAGAAGTAGCAGAATCGGTTGCAGCCAGAGATTCTTGTGTACCCCTTCTTTTGCCTTGACTTCCTCTAATTTGTTCCTGGCAGTCTCTGTGAGAACAATTGTAATAGAAGTGGCTTCGTGGCTTCAGGTTACCATTTCTTTGAAGAATTTCTGCTCCTTCTGAAACTCTTCGTTGCAAGAGTAAAATATGTGAAGTAAGTCCAGCTTCTGTTCTGCAAGTGCTGTGATTTTGAACAGCTCGACTGTGCTGAGAGGGAGAAAGAGGTGCAGCCAGGGAATTGCCAAACTTCAATTAACAAGCTTCATCTCCTGAAGATGAGTGACCAATGGGTCCAAGTGAATGTTTAGTTTCCATTTCTGCATTTTCATGTCCATTATATTCATCCACAATACGCACATCATCTTTCGTAATAAATCTTTAAATTCACTTTTCCAATGAGTCTTTGTGGAAGAAGAGTTTTATTCTTTTCCTAGCATCTGCTGTAAAGCTAGTTTGAATCGGTAGCACAGTCATAACTGATACTGTAATTTCCACGTAACTTGCACAGGGCTGCGAAGTACATGTTAGATAGCCCTTCCATCCATCTACTCCAGTCTCAGTTTACTCCCCAGACTACAGAACTGGAGAGAGAGACAAAGGAGACAACAGAGGACTTTTCCACTCAACCAGTGTTGTCCTGCCTCTGGATCTACAGGCACAATCCAACACAAAGTATTTTTCAGAGTCAGAAGCAATTTCTTACAAAGGACAGGAAATTGCACACATCAGGAGAGCTGTGTGCTCAAAAGAAAGAAATGCACTTTGTAAAATGGTAGAGGGTGCAAACAGCAGACACAATTTTAAAGCAGCAGTACCTAGACAACGTTTTCATTAACAAACATGAGTTAGTGTCTTCTGAAGGTTCACTTAACTTCACTGGATGAAAAATGGCTTTGGTCTTTGTTGAAAAGCCATTTAAATACAGTATCATTGCATTGTCACTGATTTAACCTCCAAGGACTAAATGGCAAGAAGGCTAAATACTACAACCTAATTCGTGGTGGTTGGGAGACCGATATGGATTCATTACGCCATCAGGTGAGCAAGCACTTCAGTACAGAATTAGCTTTTTTGTGTACAGAAACAGATGTAGTTGTAAACACTAGTTTAGGAAGGTATTTTGAAAATGACATTAAAAGGCAAAGAGGAAATCATACTCCTTTATGAATGCTGTGCTTTGACACTTTCATATCTCTGAAGCCTTTCTTCTTTTCTGCTGAGCTAATTAGGATTTCATATAACCTAGTGTCATCATTTAACTTATAGCATATTCATTCTCTTTAGAGAATTATGCTATTGAAGCATGTTCTAATCAGCCGGTATTAGTCCTATTGTGTTGAGTATTAGCAGCAGAATGTGTGTGGGGTTTGGGGCGTGTGAAAAGGAGTCAGACTTTAAATGCCAGACCAGACCAAGAGCTATTCTTCTGGTACACACAACCAGGGATTTATCAACACTGCTGTTTTTTCAGATTGTGCGTATGACTCTTTTATACTTAACTGTAAATAGAAAAGACACGCAAGCACTGGTGTAACCTTAGTATATTTTCAATGCATAGTTAAATTATCTGGCATTTGCTTAGGGACTGCAAATTCCTCGTTATATATGCAAAGAAAGTGAGTGAATAGTTTTGTAAGTCACACGAATTTTACAATTTAATTCAAAATCAGGTTTTAAGGTGTTTACTCAATTACTTATAAATCATATAAGTTCCAATTAAAAATTAATAATATATACCTCATTTAGCATTGCTTAGTTGCAGATGAAAGTGTTAATGTGTGCAGGTTACCATGAACATGGTTAAAGCCGCATTAGTTAGAACTCAAGTTTATATTACTTTCAAAACCTATCCATTTGGGCTGAAATATTCCTTTCATTTTGTTGCCCAAAATTTATGTTTTGGAGAGGCTAAGCAAGATTTTGGGGATTTGTTTACCTATTTGGTTTGAGGGGATTATGCATTCTTTTATTTGAACAATACTTAAACTAAATCATAAACTGAAATATCACCTGTAAATAATCCTTTCCAAATGAGAGTGCATAAGAAATTGGCTTTGACCTGCCTGATCTGTGAGCACATGGAATCTGACTTCTAAGTGTTTGCAGCAGAGTTGTTTTCTTTATTTTGCTGAGCTCATTATTGTGCAGCTAGGAAAGGATGTCCTTTATATGCACATAGCCTAATTAACTTTGCAGTGAGCTGGCTGGCCAGCCAAGGTCAAGGTAAAGGTGAGGAGCTCTTACAATGGTGTAAGATCATTCAGCCAGACTTCTGAGCAAACAGAAGAGAGAATCCTTTCCTGCAGCCTAGCTGTATTTGTAAAACATGCAGTTAAATTAATTTTCAGTTAGGAATAATGGTATTTATACAGTAAAATATTGCAACAAAATTCCTAATAACATAGCAGAATTGAAAGGGAGACTGTACTTTAATTCTAAATACCTGCAAGAAGCAGTAGGATTTTGATCATGCTCTTATTTAGACAGGTGTTATTACTGTGCAGGATTCCACAGGTACAGAACAATAAGATGGTTTCTGCTCAGAGATCCTACAACTTAAGTAAAAGACGAGCGGCAAGTGATGATACAGAAGGGGCAGCTGGGGAAACAAGGAGACAGCATTGGTCAGTATGAGAGGACTGCTCTCAACACACCTTCTGTCTAATGCCTGCCAAGTTTTTGTAGACAAAGGAGAAGTTAAGAAGAGTTTTATTGCAGGGAGCTCTTTTCAAGAACGAAGAAGATACTAAAATGCTGATGTGAAAACTTAACGAGTCTTTAGAGGCTGACATTTTTGCCAAATCAGAAATTAGAGCTGCTATTTCAGTGTTTAAAGAGATCTGATTGATAGATTGAGGAGATGTTCATGTAAGGGAAGGACATGAAGACTCTGGAAATAAAGGCAAACATTTTACTATTCCTTTACTTAGACTGTATTCCGTGTTTTTCATAGAATCATAGAATCAGAATGGTTTAGTTGGAAGGGACCTTAAAGATCATCTCGTTCCAACCCCCCTGCCATGGGCAGGGACACCTTCCATCAGACCAGGTTGCTCAAAGCCCCACCCAACCTGACCTTGAACACTTCCAGGGATGAGACATCCACAACTTCTCTGGGCAACATCTTCCAGTGCCTCAGCACTCTCACAATGAAGAATTTCTTCCTAATATCTAATCTAAATCTTCCCTCTTCCACTTTCAGGCCATTGCCCCTTGTCCTGTCACTACCTGTCCTTGTAAAAAGTACCCCCCCCCAGCTTTCTTGTAGGCCCCTTT